>NW_028165131.1:12500-77500 GCF_964263955.1 Coregonus lavaretus
GTGGGTCCTGGTCCATTCACCCTCTATACAACCTGGGTGGGTCCTGGTCCATTCACCCTCTATACAACCTGGTTGGGTCCTGGTCCATTCACCCTCTATACAACCTGGTTGGGTCCTGGTCCATTCACCCTCTATACAACCTGGGTGGGTCCTGGTCCATTCCCCCTCTATACAACCTGGGTGGGTCCTGGTCCATTCCCCCTCTATACAACCTGGGTGGGTACTGGTTCATTCACCCTCTATACAACCTGGGTGGGTCCTGGTCCATTCACCCTCTATACATCCTGGGTGGGTCCTGGTCCATTCACCCTCTAGACAACTCGGGTGGGTCCTGGTCCATTCACCCTCTATACAACCTGGGTGGGTCCTGGTCCATTCACCCTCTAGACAACCCGGGTGGGTCCTGGTCCATTCACCCTCTATACAACCTGGGTGGGTCCTGGTCCATTCACCCTCTATACAACCCGGGTGGGTTCTGGTCCATTCACCCTCTATACAACCTGGGTGGGTCCTGGTCCATTCACCCTCTATACAACCTGGGTGGGTCCTGGTCCATTCCCCCTCTATACAACCTAAGTGGGTCCTGGTCCATTCCCCCTCTATACAACCTGGGTGGGTCCTGGTCCATTCACCCTCTATACAACCCGGGTGGGTCCTGGTCCATTCCCTCGCTATACAACCCGGGTGGGTCCTGGTCCATTCACCCTCTATACAACCTGGGTGGGTCCTGGTCCATTCACCCTCTATACAACCTGGGTGGGTCCTGGTCCATTCACCCTCTAGACAACCCGGGTGGGTCCTGGTCCATTCACCCTCTATACAACCTGGGTGGGTCCTGGTCCATTCACCCTCTATACAACCTGGGTGGGTACTGGTTCATTCACCCTCTATACAACCTGGGTGGGTCCTGGTCCATTCACCCTCTATACATCCTGGGTGGGTCCTGTTCCATTCACCCTCTAGACAACCCGGGTGGGTCCTGGTCCATTCACCCTCTATACAACCTGGGTGGGTCCTGGTCCATTCACCCTCTATACAACCCGGGTGGGTCCTGGTCCATTCCCTCTCTATACAACCCGGGTGGGTCCTGGTCAATTCACCCTCTATACAACCTGGGTGGGTCCTGGTCCATTCACCCTCTATACAACCCGGGTGGGTCCTGGTCCATTCCCTCTCTATACAACCCGGGTGGGTCCTGGTCCATTCACCCTCTATACAACCTGGGTGGGTCCTGGTTCATTCCCCCTCTATACAACCTGGGTGGGTACTGGTTCATTCACCCTCTATACAACCTGGGTGGGTCCTGGTCCATTCACCCTCTATACAACCTGGGTGGGTCCTGGTCCATTCACCCTCTAGACAACCCGGGTGGGTCCTGGTCCATTCACCCTCTATACAACCTGGGTGGGTCCTGGTCCATTCACCCTCTAGACAACCCGGGTGGGTCCTGGTCCATTCACCCTCTAGACAACCCGGGTGGGTCCTGGTCCATTCACCCTCTATACAACCTGGGTGGGTCCTGGTCCATTCACCCTCTATACAACCCGGGTGGGTTCTGGTCCATTCACCCTCTATACAACCTGGGTGGGTCCTGGTCCATTCACCCTCTATACAACCCGGGTGGGTTCTGGTCCATTCCCCCTCTATACAACCTGGGTGGGTCCTGGTCCATTCCCCCTCTATACAACCTGGGTGGGTCCTGGTCCATTCACCCTCTATACAACCCGGGTGGGTCCTGGTCCATTCACCCTCTAGACAACCCGGGTGGGTTCTGGTCCATTCACCCTCTATACAACCCGGGTGGGTTCTGGTCCATTCACCCTCTAGACAACCCGGGTGGGTCCTGGTCCATTCACCCTCTAGACAACCTGGGTGGGTTCTGGTCCATTCACCCTCTATGCAACCCGGGTGGGTTCTGGTCCATTCACCCTCTAGACAACCTGGGTGGGTTCTGGTCCATTCACCCTCTATGCAACCTGGGTGGGTCCTGGTCCATTCCCTCTCTATACAACCCGGGTGGGTCCTGGTCAATTCACCCTCTATACAACCTGGGTGGGTCCTGGTCCATTCACCCTCTATACAACCCGGGTGGGTCCTGGTCCATTCCCTCTCTATACAACCCGGGTGGGTCCTGGTCCATTCACCCTCTATACAACCTGGGTGGGTCCTGGTTCATTCCCCCTCTATACAACCTGGGTGGGTACTGGTTCATTCACCCTCTATACAACCTGGGTGGGTCCTGGTCCATTCACCCTCTATACAACCTGGGTGGGTCCTGGTCCATTCACCCTCTAGACAACCCGGGTGGGTCCTGGTCCATTCACCCTCTATACAACCTGGGTGGGTCCTGGTCCATTCACCCTCTAGACAACCCGGGTGGGTCCTGGTCCATTCACCCTCTAGACAACCCGGGTGGGTCCTGGTCCATTCACCCTCTATACAACCTGGGTGGGTCCTGGTCCATTCACCCTCTATACAACCCGGGTGGGTTCTGGTCCATTCACCCTCTATACAACCTGGGTGGGTCCTGGTCCATTCACCCTCTATACAACCCGGGTGGGTTCTGGTCCATTCCCCCTCTATACAACCTGGGTGGGTCCTGGTCCATTCCCCCTCTATACAACCTGGGTGGGTCCTGGTCCATTCACCCTCTATACAACCCGGGTGGGTCCTGGTCCATTCACCCTCTAGACAACCCGGGTGGGTTCTGGTCCATTCACCCTCTATACAACCCGGGTGGGTTCTGGTCCATTCACCCTCTAGACAACCCGGGTGGGTCCTGGTCCATTCACCCTCTAGACAACCTGGGTGGGTTCTGGTCCATTCACCCTCTATGCAACCCGGGTGGGTTCTGGTCCATTCACCCTCTAGACAACCTGGGTGGGTTCTGGTCCATTCACCCTCTATGCAACCCAGGTGGGTTCTGGTCCATTCACCCTCTAGACAACCTGGGTGGGTTCTGGTCCATTCACCCTCTAGACAACCTGGTTGGGTTCTGGTCCATTCCCCCTCTATACAACCTGGGTGGGTCCTGGTCCATTCACCCTCTAGACAACCTGGGTGGGTTCTGGTCCATTCACCCTCTATACAACCTGGGTGGGTTCTGGTCCATTCCCCCTCTATACAACCTGGGTGGGTCCTGGTCCATTCCCCCTCTATACAACCTGGGTGGGTTCTGGTCCATTCCCCCTCTATAGAACCTGGGTGGGTCCTGGTCCATTCCCCCTCTATAGAACCTGGGTGGGTCCTGGTCCATTCCCCCTCTATAGAACCTGGTTGGGTTCTGGTCCATTCCCCCTCTATACAACCTGGGTGGGTCCTGGTCCATTCACCCTCTATACAACCTGGGTGGGTCCTGGTCCATTCCCCCTCTATAGAACCTGGTTGGGTCCTGGTCCATTCACCCTCTATACAACCTGGGTGGGTCCTGGTCCATTCCCCCTCTATAGAACCTGGTTGGGTCCTGGTCCATTCACCCTCTATACAACCTGGGTGGGTTCTGGTCCATTCACCCTCTATACAACCTGGGTGGGTCCTGGTCCATTCCCCCTCTATACAACCTGGGTGGGTCCTGGTCCATTCCCCCTCTATACAACCTGGGTGGGTTCTGGTCCATTCACCCTCTAGACAACCCGGGTGGGTTCTGGTCCATTCACCCTCTATACAACCCGGGTGGGTTCTGGTCCATTCACCCTCTAGACAACCTGGGTGGGTTCTGGTCCATTCACCCTCTATACAACCTGGGTGGGTTCTGGTCCATTCCCCCTCTATACAACCTGGGTGGGTCCTGGTCCATTCACCCTCTAGACAACCTGGGTGGGTTCTGGTCCATTCACCCTCTATACAACCTGGTTGGGTTCTGGTCCATTCCCCCTCTATACAACCTGGGTGGGTCCTGGTCCATTCACCCTCTATACAACCTGGGTGGGTCCTGGTCCATTCCCCCTCTATAGAACCTGGTTGGGTCCTGGTCCATTCACCCTCTATACAACCTGGGTGGGTCCTGGTCCATTCCCCCTCTATAGAACCTGGTTGGTTCCTGGTCCATTCACCCTCTATACAACCTGGGTGGGTCCTGGTCCATTCCCCCTCTATAGAACCTGGTTGGGTCCTGGTCCATTCACCCTCCATACAACCTGGGTGGGTTCTGGTCCATTCCCCCTCTAGACAACCTGGGTGGTTTCTGGTCCATTCCCCCTCTAGACAACCTGGGTGGGTCCTGGTCCATTCACCCTCTATACAACCTGGGTGGGTTCTGGTCCATTCCCCCTCTAGACAACCTTGTGGGTTCTGGTCCATTCCCCCTCTAGACAACCTGGGTGGGTTCTGGTCCATTCCCCCTCTAGACAACCTGGGTGGGTCCTGGTCCATTCACCCTCTAGACAACCTGGGTGGGTTCTGGTCCATTCCCCCTCTAGACAACCTGGGTGGGTTCTGGTCCATTCCCCCTCTATACAACCCGGTTGGGTGGGTTATATCTTTGTTCCTCTGATGGCTTGCCCTCGGAAATGTATGAATCTGTATTCATAGCTTTCTCACTCTCTCTCTCCTCCCTCTCCTCCCTCCCCCTCTCTCTCCCTCTCTCTCCCCCCACCTCCCCCTCTCTCCCTCTTTCTCTCCCTACCCTCTCTCCTCCTCTCCCTCTGCCTCTCTCTCTCTCTTTCTCTCCCCGCTCCCTCTCTCCCCCTCTTCTCCCCCTCCTTTCTCAGACTCTGTCAGGGATGTTTGACTCCTGTTCTCCTCTGTTGGACGGTCTCATGAGGAACAGAGAGAACTGGATGCTCCTCGCCGAGACGGGGGAGGAAGGAGGAGAGGAGGAATAGAGAGAGGAACAGAGAGAACTGGATAAGTTGAGGAAGGAGGAGTGAGGAGAGAGGAAGAGGAGGCAGGAAGGAGAAAAGGAGGAGAGAGGACGGGAAGAGGGGGAGTGGCTTGGAAGAGGGGGAGGATGAGAATGAGTGTATAAAATTATAATAATAATAATAATATAATAATAATAATATAATATAATAATATGCCATTTAGCAGACGCTTTTATCCAAAGCGACTTACAGTCATGCGTGCATACATATTTTTTTGTGTATGGGTGGTCCCGGGGATCGAACCCACTACCCTGGCGTTACAAGCGCCGTGCTCTACCAGCTGAGCTACAGAGGACCACTACTCTGTAAAGTTCTCTCTCTGTCTCTCTCTCTCTCTCTCTCTCTCATTCTCTCTCTCTCTCTCTCTCTCTCTCATTCTCTCTCTCTCTCTCTCTCTCTCTCTCTCTCTCTCTCTCTCTCTCTCTCTCTCTCTCTCTCTCTCTCTCTCTCTCTCTCTCCCTCTCTGTCTCTCTCATTCTCTCTCTCTCTCTCTCTCTCTCTCTCTCTCTCTCTCTCTGTCTCTCTGTCTCTCTCTCTCTCTGTCTCTCTCTCTCTTTCTGTCCCCCATCTCTCTGTCTCTCTCTCTCTCTTTCTGTCCCCCATCTCTCTCTCTCTCTCTCTCTCTCTCTCTCTCTCTCTCTCTGTCTCTCTCTGTCTCTCTCTCTCTCTCTGTCTCTCTCTCTCTGTCTCTGTCTCTCTCTACTATGTCCATGTACACTGGGGAGGCTCTACAGCCAAATGTCCTGTAGGATCTCAGTTGTTACACAGAAATAAGTTATGAATGACTTGGTTGTTTGTGTGGGATTCAATAAGAGTGGAGTATCACTGGTTATTGTCCGGGTAGACCCTCCCCCAACAGCAACACACAACCATCACTGGTTATCGTCCGGGTTAGACCCTCCCCCAACAGCAACACACAACCATCACTGGTTATCGTCCGGGTTAGACCCTCCCCCAACAGCAACACACAACCATCACTGGTTATTGTCCGGGTAGACCCTCCCCCAACAGCAACACACAACCATCACTGGTTATCATCCGGGTAGACCCTCCCCAAACAGCAACACACAACCATCACTGGTTATCATCCGGGTAGACCCTCCCCAAACAGCAACACACAACCATCACTGGTTATCGTCCGGGTAGACCCTCCCCAAACAGCAACACACAACCATCACTGGTTATCGTCCGGTTTAGACCCTCCCCCAACAGCATCACACAACCATCACTGGTTATCGTCCGGGTTAGACCCTCCCCCTACAGCAACACACAACCATCACTGGTTATCGTCCGGGTAGACCCTCCCCAAACAGCAACACACAACCATCACTGGTTATCGTCCGGGTTAGACCCTCCCCCTACAGCAACACACAACCATCACTGGTTATCGTCCGGGTTAGACCCTCCCCCTACAGCAACACACAACCATCACTGGTTATCGTCCGGGTAGACCCTCCCCCTACAGCAACACACAACCATCACTGGTTATCGTCCGGGTAGACCCTCCCCCTACAGCAACACACAACCATCACTGGTTATCGTCCGGGTTAGACCCTCCCCCTACAGCAACACACAACCATCACTGGTTATCGTCCGGGTTAGACCCTCCCCCTACAGCAACACACAACCATCACTGGTTATCGTCCGGGTTAGACCCTCCCCCTACAGCAACACACAACCATCACTGGTTATCGTCCGGGTAGACCCTCCCCCAAACAGCAACACACAACCATCACTGGTTATCGTCCGGGTAGACCCTCCCCCTACAGCAACACACAACCATCACTGGTTATCGTCCGGGTAGACCCTCCCCCTACAGCAACACACAACCATCACTGGTTATCGTCCGGGTTAGACCCTCCCCCTACAGCAACACACAACCATCACTGGTTATCGTCCGGGTTAGACCCTCCCCCTACAGCAACACACAACCATCACTGGTTATCGTCCGGGTTAGACCCTCCCCCTACAGCAACACACAACCATCACTGGTTATCGTCCGGGTAGACCCTCCCCCAAACAGCAACACACAACCATCACTGGTTATCGTCCGGGTAGACCCTCCCCCAAACAGCAACACACAACCATCCTTTATGGATGGTGTTATGAGATAGATGGGTGGAGCTGAAGGATGGGACTAATGACAACTAACAATAACTAATAACAAGATAACTAATGTAAAGCATACTGTGTCCATAATAAGTATATAGGTTGTAGGTTGAGAGCTTTTGTGAAAGAGCACAGTTAGAAAGATATGGCATATAGAAGCAAACCGGATGGACATCATGAAAATGATCGGAGGAAGTTCAGGAGTAAAAACAAACAAAATAGAATTATTGTAAAATTGACTGTGTCCATAAAATTTATATAGTATGTATAAGCTGGAAGTAGAGGCTTAAGCATTGTTGTTCACTAGTTTACTCCAATTAGGGAAGGGGTGGTGGGGTTGGAAAGTAATAAAGGGGAACATATTTTTTTTAAGGATATGTATGTACAGTGGGGGAAAAAAGTATTTAGTCAGCCACCAGTTGTGCATGTTCTCCCACTTAAAAAGATGAGAGAGGCCTGTAATTTTCATCATAGGTACACGTCAACTATGACAGACAAATTGAGGAGAAAAAATCCAGAAAATCACATTGTAGGATTTTTAATGAATTTATTTGCAAATTATGGTGGAAAATAAGTATTTGGTCACCTACAAACAAGCAAGATTTCTGGCTCTCACAGACCTGTAACTTCTTCTTTAAGAGGCTCCTCTGTCCTCCACTCGTTACCTGTATTAATGGCACCTGTTTGAACTTGTTATCAGTATAAAAGACACCTGTCCACAACCTCAAACAGTCACACTCCAAACTCCACTATGGCCAAGACCAAAGAGCTGTCAAAGGACACCAGAAACAAAATTGTAGACCTGCACCAGGCTGGGAAGACTGAATCTGCAATAGGTAAGCAGCTTGGTTTGAAGAAATCAACTGTAGGAGCAATTATTAGGAAATGGAAGACATACAAGACCACTGATAATCTCCCTCGATCTGGGGCTCCACGCAAGATCTCACCCCGTGGGGTCAAAATGATCACAAGAACGGTGAGCAAAAATCCCAGAACCACACGGGGGACCTAGTGAATTACCTGCAGAGAGCTGGGACCAAAGTAACAAAGCCTACCATCAGTAACACATTACGCCGCCAGGGACTCTAATCCTGCAGTGCCAGATGTGTCCCCCTGCTTAAGCCAGTACATGTCCAGGCCCGTCTGAAGTTTGCTAGAGTGCATTTGGAGGATCCAGAAGAGGATTGGGAGAATGTCATATGGTCAGATGAAACCAAAATATAACTTTTTGGTAAAAACTCAACTCGTCGTGTTTGGAGGACAAAGAATGCTGAGTTGCATCCAAAGAACACCATACCTACTGTGAAGCATGGGGGTGGAAACATCATGATTTGGGGCTGTTTTTCTGCAAAGGGACCAGGATGACTGATCCGTGTAAAGGAAAGAATGAATGGGGCCATGTATCGTGAGATTTTGAGTGAAAACCTCCTTCCATCAGCAAGGGCATTGAAGATGAAACGTGGCTGGGTCTTTCAGCATGACAATGATCCCAAACACACCGCCCGGGCAACGAAGGAGTGGCTTCGTAAGAAGCATTTCAAGGTTCTGGAGTGGCCTAGCCAGTCTCCAGATCTCAACCCCATAGAAAATCTTTGGAGGGAGTTGAAAGTCCGTGTTGCCCAGCAACAGCCCCAAAACATCACTGCTCTAGAGGAGATCTGCATGGAAGAATTGGCCAAAATACCAGCAACAGTGTGTGAAAACCTTGTGAAGACTTACAGAAAACGTTTGACCTGTGTCATTGCCAACAAAGGGTATATAACAAAGTATTGAGAAACTTTTGTTATTGACCAAATACCTATTTTCCACCATAATTTGCAAATAAATTCATTAAAAATCCTACAATGTGATTTTCTGGATTTTTTCCCCTCATTTTGTCTGTCATAGTGGACGTGTACCTATGATAAAAATTACAGGCCTCTCTCATCTTTTTAAGTGGGAGAACTTGCACAATTGGTGGCTGACTAAATACTTTTTTTCCCCACTGTCTGTATATGTATTTATATGTGTGTATGTATGTATGTGTATATATGTATGTGTATGTATATATATATATATATATATTTATATTTGTGAGAAGAAAAAAAACATATGGGGGATTGGAAGTAATGCAGACAATTACATTGATGGAAGTTACAATCTATCTGCAATATTAAAGCTGATCTACCCCCCAAAGCAAAATAATAATAATAATAATGTATCTCCCCTGGTTTAACCTGGACCTCTATCTCTCTCAACTCTACATTAATAATGTATCTCCCCTGGTGCCAAGAGTGTACAAAGCTGTCATCAAGGCAAAGGGTGGCTATTTGAAGAATCTCAAAATATAAAATATATTTTGATTTGTTTAACACTTTTTTTTGGTTATTACATGATTCCATGTGTGTTATTTCCTAGTTTTGATGTCTTCACTATTTATTCTACAATGTAGAAAATAGTAAAAAATAAAGAAAAACCCTTGAATGAGTCGGTGTTGTAAAACATTTGACCGGTAGTGTATGACTCTTAGAGCAGAGCTGCCAAGACCTCTTCCTGGAGATCTGCCGTCCTGGGGGTTTTCAGTCCAACCCCCTTCCTGGAGATCTGCCGTCCTGGGGGTTTTCAGTCCAACCCCCTTCCTGGAGATCTACCGTCCTGGGGGTTTTCAGTCCAACCCCCTTCCTGGAGATCTACCGTCCTGGGGGTTTTCAGTCCAACACCCTTCCTGGAGATCTGCCGTCCTGGGGGTTTTCAGTCCAACCCCCTTCCTGGAGATCTGCCGTCCTGGGGGTTTTCAGTCCAACACTCATTTAACACACCTGATTCTACTTATTAGCTGCTCAACAAGACCTTAACTAGCTGAATCAGATACGCTAAATTAGGGTTGGACTGAAAACCTACATGACAGTAGATCTCCAGGAAGAGGGGTTGGGCAGCCCTGTCTTCAGAGATGGAGAGTTGGGTCCTGCTCTGTGTGTTGTATTTCCACCTGCTCTGATAACTGTCTGGGGCCTCTCGCAGACCCACAGGACAAGGACCGGTTTCACTGAGCCTTAAAACAAACAAGATGGAACACGCGGCTTGAATGGAAAAGAATAAGAGAATACACTGCTTGAATCAACAGAATAAGATTATATGCTGCTTGAATCAACAGAATAAGACTATATGCTGCTTGAATCAACATAATAAGACTATATTCTGCTTGAATCAACAGAATAAGACTATATGCTGCTTGAATCAACAGAATAAGACTATATGCTGCTTGAATCAACAGAATAATACTATATGCTGCTTGAATCAACAGAATAAGACTATATGCTGCTTGAATCAACATAATAAGACTATTGTTACGAACCCCGTGGCTCTAAACGTCTAGGGTGGATGGACATGAGACCCGTAACATAATTCATGCAAATTAGGAGTGTGACATGGAACAGTGAGAACAAAAACTACACGACAACCATAAACTACCGTCAAACATAAATGGTTTATTGCTGAACACATGGTAAAGGTTTGGGAAAAAGGGCTGAGCAGGACCCAAGAAATGAAACAATAGTGTAAAAAAACCCTAAACTGATCTTGCCTGCCTCAAGAACCGCTAAGCTACTGCTAATCCTACAAAAGTACAGTGGGTGGTCCGCTCAGGTCTAACTAGTGTTTTTAGACAGATTTCTTCCTACGGGTAATGTACGCCCAAGGGCAACTTGCTTCAACTCCCCTTTTCCCAGAAACACACAAAGTTACCAAACAAAGTAATCAGCAAATAAGTGAGTACACAATACACAGGACACCACCATATCCATACTCACATACAAAAATTAGTCTCTAACAAAATTACCAAACAGAGTAACCAAACTTAGTGAGTACACAATACACAGGACACCACAGTATCCATACTCACATACGGAAACAGTCTTTTTTCTTCTTACAAACACAACGGACTGGTTTTTATACAAAGGGATGTGTGATTGAAAAACCAGCAACAGGTGGTGCCATGCCGAGGAATGTTCACTGATTGGTCCACCTTAGCAATCAGCAGACATCTCAACGACCACCAATCAGGAACATACAGGACACCTGTGATTAGGGCAGAAGGAGAGGAAAAACACAGGACACAGGATACCTGTATCCGTAACAACTATATACTGCTTGAATCAACATAATAAGACTATGTGCTGTTTGAATCAACAGAATAAGACTATATGCTGCTTGAATCAACAGAATAAGACTATATGCTGCTTGAATCAACATAATAAGACTATGTTTTATTTTTATTTATTTCACCTTTATTTAACCAGGTAAACCAGTTGAGAACAAGTTCTCATTTACAACTGCGACCTGGCCAAGATAAAGCAAAGCAGTGCGATAAAAACAACAACACAGAGTTACATATGGGGTAAAACAAAACAAAGTCAAAAAATACAACAGAAATACATATATATACAGTGTGTGCAAATTTAGCAAGTTATGGAGGTAAGGCAATAAAATAGGCTATAGTGCAAAATAATTACAATTAGTATTAACACTGGAATGATAGATGTACAAGAGATGATGTGCAAATAGAGATACTGGGGTACAAATGAGCAAAATAAATAACAATATAGGGATGAGGTAGTTGGTCGGGCTAATTTCAGATGGGCTGTGTACAGGTGCAGTGATCGGTAAGGTGCTCTGACAACTGATGCTTAAAGTTAGTGAGGGAGATAAGTGTCTCCAGCTTCAGAGATTTTTGCAATTTGTTCCAGTCATTGGCAGCAGAGAACTGGAAGGAATTGCGGCCAAAGGAGGTGTTGGCTTTGGGGATGACCAGTGAGATATACCCGCTGGAGCGCAGACTACGGGTGGGTGTTGCTATGGTGACCAATGAGCTAAGATAAGGCGGGGATTTGCCTAGCAGTGATTTATAGATGGCCTGGAGCCAGTGGGTTTGGCGACGAATATGTAGTGAGGACCAGCCAACAAGAGCGTACAGGTCACAGTGGTGGGTATTATATGGGGCTTTGGAGACAAAACGGATGGCACTGTGATAGACTACATCCAATTTGCTGAGTAGAGTGTTGGAGGCTATTTTGTAAATGACATCGCCGAAGTCAAGGATCGGTAGGATAGTCAGTTTTACGAGGGCATGTTTGGCAGCATGAGTGAAGGAGGCTTTGTTGCGAAATAGGAAACCGATTCTAGATTTAACTTTGGATTGGAGATTCTTAATGTGAGTCTGGAAGGAGAGTTTACAGTCTAACCAGACACCTAGGTATTTGTAGTTGTCCACATACTCTAGGTCAGACCCGTCGAGTGTAGTGATTCTAGTCGGGTGGGCGGGTGCAAGCAGCGTTCGGTTGAAGAGCATGCATTTAGTTTTACTAGTGTTTAAGAGCAGTTGGAGGCTACTGAAGGCTATCTGAGAAGTAGTTGGTGAACCAGGCGAGGCAGTCATTTGAGAAACCAAGGCTATTTATTCTGCCAATAAGAATGCGGTGGTTGACAGAGTCGAAAGCCTTGGCCAGGTCAATGAAAACGGCTGCACAGTACTGTCTATTATCAATCGCGGTTATAATATCGTTTAGGACCTTGAGCGTGGCTGAAGTGCTGTTTGAATCAACAGAATAAGACTATATGCTGCTTGAATCAACAGAATAAGACTATATTCTGCTTGAATCAACATAATAAGACTATGTACTGCTTGAATCAGCAGTGTGTGTGTGGTATATAACTTTAATAAACGTTTCTATATACTACTGTGGTTCTTGTGTTTGTATCAGTATGTTCATAGAGTTCATACATTAACTTTACAGTTCAACCTAGGTTATAGGTCATAGGTCATAGGTTATAGGTTATATTTATTTACATGTATTTAATTTTTATTTATTTAGAAGAGGCATAATGTATTATCTATATTTGTATAATATCTATATCTTTATAATATATTAATAATAAACATTATCTGTATTATATCTATATAATCTTTATAATATATTGTAATAATAAACATCTGTATAATATCTATATAATCTTTATAATATATTGCAATAATAAAGATCTGTATAATATCTATATAATCTTTATAATATATTGTAATAATAAACATTATCTGTATTATATCTATATAATCTTTATAATATATTGCAATAATAAACATCTGTATAATATCTATATAATCTTTATAATATATTGTAATAATAAACATTATCTGTATTATATCTATATAATCTTTATAATATATTGTAATAATAAACATCTGTATAATATCTATATAATCTTTATAATATATTGCAATAATAAACATCTGTATTATATCTATATAATCTTTATAATATATTGTAATAATAAACATCTGTATATTCGGCCTGTAGGTAAGAGCGTCTGCTAAATGTCTAAAACGTTAAAATTGGGTACTTCATCCACCACTGGTCTCTACTATGGAGCTCTGGGACGCAATTCTTCCTCCGCTCCGCTAGATGGCGCTGTGAATGACTTCCCAATGGCAGAAGTCCAAATGTGTTGTTGTTAGCGACACAGCTGTGTGCTTGTTTGCTGTCGGACGGAGAAGAGGAAAAAGATGGCAGGGCGCGGGAAACGAAAAACTAAATCTACTCCCCAGGTATTGTCATTTTTAAGTTCCATAAACCCAGCAGTCTACGAGCAATATATTTGTGGGAACAGTGATAGGATGGTTTGAGCCAGCGAGCTATGCAGCAGGTGGAATGTTTGTCTTCTTGCGCTAGAAAGCACGGATGGGGCCACTATGGCACTTACATGGCTGTCTAGCTAGCTAGCCTATTGGTCCTGCTTCGTGCTAGCTAGCTAACAAACTCAACGTGTCTCCAAACATTTTCCATTTTTAGCAGTAAGCTTCGGTTATAGTACTGTTTTCCCAAGATATAGTAGCCAGATCAATATATTATTATAACTGGCTAACAAGCCGATAACCGTTGACAGGATCCCATCGGCTTTTTGCAGAGCGAACCGCTCAGGGTAATGTTCATTAGGACACACCGTAGCAAATCGATTTGCAACGGAAAACGAGCGTTTCTTATTGTAATCCCGGGCGCGTTCAGCAGGACGCAACGTTCAGATGAAAATAGACTATTGTAGAACAAACATGCCTCTCTGACATGTAGAATAAGTAATCACATCGTCTCTATTCATGGCATTTCAATCTGCAACTGAACGTGGCCCTGGTAGTCCCTCCCCTTTCTCAGTCCGTTTATTCCATTTGGTGTCTAACGAATACACCTAGTTATCCAACACATCTTCAAACTTGACTGAACCAGCTGCTGCAACGTCCAACTGTTTACACTAGCGTAGTGAATTGAATTTCACCGACCGACCCGTTGTTCTTCAGGAGTCGGACTCTGCCAACGGGGAGTTGAAGAAGAAAGCCCGGCCAGAGGAGCCGACAGCCGGACCGACCTCTGCTGAGGTGCCGACCGGACTGAGGGAGGAGGTGGAGGGGCTCTATAAGCTCCGGATGCCCGAAGACTTCTACCTCTTCTGGGACTTCTGCTCTTGGCTCAGCCCCGACAACCCCCGGGGTAGGATCACTCACTCACCCACAACCAGCCCCCTGACAACCCCCGGGGTAGGATCACTCACTCACCCACAACCAGCCCCCTGACAACCCCCGGGGTAGGATCACTCACTCACCCACAACCAGCCCCCTGACAACCCCCGGGGTAGGATCACTCACTCACCCACAACCAGCCCCCTGACAACCCCCGGGGTAGGAACACTCACTCACCCACAGTCCGCATCACTCCAGTCAGTCCCATCTGTCTATAACACACTCACCCACAGTCCGCATCACTCCAGTCAGTCCCATCTGTCTATAACACACTCACCCACAGTCCGCATCACTCCAGCCAGTCCCATCTGTCTATAACACACTCACCCACAGTCCGCATCACTCCAGTCAGTCCCATCTGTCTATAACACACTCACCCACAGTCCGCATCACTCCAGTCAGTCCCGTCTGTCTATAACACACTCACCCACAGTCTGCATCACTCCAGTCAGTCCCATCTGTCTATAACACAGTCCGCATCACTCCAGTCAGTCCCGTCTGTCTATAACACACTCACCCACAGTCCGCATCACTCCAGTCAGTCCCATCTGTCTATAACACACTCACCCACAGTCCGCATCACTCCAGTCAGTCCCATCTGTCTATAACACACTCACCCACAGTCCGCATCACTCCAGTCAGTCCCATCTGTCTATAACACACTCACCCACAGTCCGCATCACTCCAGCCAGTCCCATCTGTCTATAACACACTCACCCACAGTCCGCATCACTCCAGCCAGTCCCATCTGTCTATAACACACTCACCCACAGTCCGCATCACTCCAGTCCCATCTGTCTATAACACACTCACCCACAGTCCGCATCACTCCAGTCAGTCCCATCTGTCTATAACACACTCACCCACAGTCCGCATCACTCCAGTCAGTCCCATCTGTCTCTAACACACTCACCCACAGTCCGCATCACTCCAGTCAGTCCCATCTGTCTATAACACACTCACCCACAGTCCGCATCACTCCAGTCCCATCTGTCTATAACACACTCACCCACAGTCCGCATCACTCCAGTCAGTCCCATCTGTCTATAACACACTCACCCACAGTCCGCATCACTCCAGTCAGTCCCATCTGTCTATAACACACTCACCCACAGTCCGCATCACTCCAGTCAGTCCCATCTGTCTATAACACACTCACCCACAGTCCGCATCACTCCAGTCAGTCCCATCTGTCTATAACACACTCACCCACAGTCCGCATCACTCCAGTCAGTCCCATCTGTCTCTAACACACTCACCCACAGTCCGCATCACTCCAGTCAGTCCCATCTGTCTATAACACACTCACCCACAGTCCGCATCACTCCAGTCAGTCCCGTCTGTCTATAACACACTCACCCACAGTCCGCATCACTCCAGTCAGTCCCGTCTGTCTATAACACACTCACCCACAGTCCGCATCACTCCAGTCAGTCCCATCTGTCTATAACACACTCACCCACAGTCCGCATCACTCCAGTCAGTCCCATCTGTCTATAACACACTCACCCACAGTCCGCATCACTCCAGTCAGTCCCATCTGTCTATAACACACTCACCCACAGTCCGCATCACTCCAGCCAGTCCCATCTGTCTATAACACACTCACCCACAGTCCGCATCACTCCAGTCAGTCCCATCTGTCTATAACACACTCACCCACAGTCCGCATCACTCCAGCCAGTCCCTATCTGTCTATAACACACTCACCCACAGTCCGCATCACTCCAGTCAGTCCCGTCTGTCTATAACACACTCACCCACAGTCCGCATCACTCCAGTCAGTCCCATCTGTCTATAACACACTCACCCACAGTCCGCATCACTCCAGTCAGTCCCGTCTGTCTATAACACACTCACCCACAGTCCGCATCACTCCAGTCAGTCCCATCTGTCTATAACACACTCACCCACAGTCCGCATCACTCCAGTCAGTCCCTATCTGTCTGTAACACACTCACCCACAGTCCGCATCACTCCAGTCAGTCCCATCTGTCTATAACACACTCACCCACAGTCCGCATCACTCCAGCCAGTCCCATCTGTCTATAACACACTCACCCACAGTCCGCATCACTCCAGTCAGTCCCATCTGTCTATAACACACTCACCCACAGTCCGCATCACTCCAGCCAGTCCCATCTGTCTATAACACACTCACCCACAGTCCGCATCACTCCAGTCAGTCCCATCTGTCTATAACACACTCACCCACAGTCCGCATCACTCCAGTCAGTCCCATCTGTCTATAACACACTCACCCACAGTCCGCATCACTCCAGTCAGTCCCATCTGTCTATAACACACTCACCCACAGTCCGCATCACTCCAGTCAGTCCCGTCTGTCTATAACACACTCACCCACAGTCCGCATCACTCCAGTCAGTCCCATCTGTCTATAACACACTCACCCACAGTCCGCATCACTCCAGTCAGTCCCATCTGTCTATAACACACTCACCCACAGTCCGCATCACTCCAGTCAGTCCCATCTGTCTATAACACACTCACCCACAGTCCGCATCACTCCAGTCAGTCCCGTCTGTCTATAACACACTCACCCACAGTCCGCATCACTCCAGTCAGTCCCGTCTGTCTATAACACACTCACCCACAGTCCGCATCACTCCAGCCAGTCCCATCTGTCTATAACACACTCACCCACAGTCCGCATCACTCCAGTCAGTCCCATCTGTCTATAACACACTCACCCACAGTCAGCATCACTCCAGTCAGTCCTATCTGTCTATAACACACTCACCCACAGTCCGCATCACTCCAGTCAGTCCCATCTGTCTATAACACACTCACCCACAGTCCGCATCACTCCAGTCAGTCCCATCTGTCTATAACACACTCACCCACAGTCCGCATCACTCCAGCCAGTCCCATCTGTCTATAACACACTCACCCACAGTCCGCATCACTCCAGTCAGTCCCATCTGTCTATAACACACTCACCCACAGTCCGCATCACTCCAGCCAGTCCCATCTGTCTATAACACACTCACCCACAGTCCGCATCACTCCAGTCAGTCCCATCTGTCTATAACACACTCACCCACAGTCCGCATCACTCCAGTCAGTCCCATCTGTCTATAACACACTCACCCACAGTCCGCATCACTCCAGTCAGTCCCATCTGTCTATAACACACTCACCCACAGTCCGCATCACTCCAGTCAGTCCCGTCTGTCTATAACACACTCACCCACAGTCCGCATCACTCCAGTCAGTCCCATCTGTCTATAACACACTCACCCACAGTCCGCATCACTCCAGTCAGTCCCATCTGTCTATAACACACTCACCCACAGTCCGCATCACTCCAGTCAGTCCCATCTGTCTATAACACACTCACCCACAGTCCGCATCACTCCAGTCAGTCCCGTCTGTCTATAACACACTCACCCACAGTCCGCATCACTCCAGTCAGTCCCATCTGTCTATAACACACTCACCCACAGTCCGCATCACTCCAGCCAGTCCCATCTGTCTATAACACACTCACCCACAGTCCGCATCACTCCAGTCAGTCCCATCTGTCTATAACACACTCACCCACAGTCCGCATCACTCCAGTCAGTCCCATCTGTCTATAACACACTCACCCACAGTCCGCATCACTCCAGTCAGTCCCATCTGTCTATAACACACTCACCCACAGTCCGCATCACTCCAGTCAGTCCCATCTGTCTATAACACACTCACCCACAGTCCGCATCACTCCAGCCAGTCCCATCTGTCTATAACACACTCACCCACAGTCCGCATCACTCCAGTCAGTCCCATCTGTCTATAACACACTCACCCACAGTCCGCATCACTCCAGTCCCATCTGTCTATAACACACTCACCCACAGTCCGCATCACTCCAGTCAGTCCCTATCTGTCTATAACACACTCACCCACAGTCCGCATCACTCCAGTCAGTCCCATCTGTCTATAACACACTCACCCACAGTCCGCATCACTCCAGTCAGTCCCGTCTGTCTATAACACACTCACCCACAGTCCGCATCACTCCAGTCAGTCCCATCTGTCTATAACACACTCACCCACAGTCCGCATCACTCCAGTCAGTCCCATCTGTCTATAACACACTCACCCACAGTCCGCATCACTCCAGTCAGTCCCATCTGTCTATAACACACTCACCCACAGTCCGCATCACTCCAGTCCCATCTGTCTATAACACTCACTAACCCACAACCAGCATCACTCCAGTCAGTCCTATCTGTCTATAACACTCACTAACCCACAACCAGCATCACTCCAGTCAGTCCCATCTGTCTATAACACTCACCCACAACCAGCATCACTCCAGTCAGTCCTATCTGTCTATAACACTCACTAACCCACAACCAGCATCACTCCAGTCAGTCCTATCTGTCTATAACACTAACCCACAACCAGCATCACTCCAGTCAGTCCTATCTGTCTATAACACTCACTAACCCACAACCAGCATCACTCCAGTCAGTCCTATCTGTCTATAACACTCACCCACAACCAGCATCACTCCAGTCAGTCCTATCTGTCTAAAACACTAACCCACAACCAGCATCACTCCAGTCAGTCCTATCTGTCTAAAACACTCACTAACCCACAACCAGCATCACTCCAGTCAGTCCTATCTGTCTATAACACTCACCCACAACCAGCATCACTCCAGTCAGTCCTATCTGTCTAAAACACTAACCCACAACCAGCATCACTCCAGTCAGTCCTATCTGTCTAAAACACTCACTAACCCACAACCAGCATCACTCCAGTCAGTCCTATCTGTCTATATTAGGAAGGTGTCCTTTATGTTTTGTACACTAGGTGTATATAGGGAATAGGGTGCTATTTGGGATGTATCCTCTACATTCTACAGTAGGCCATCTCCTGGTACTAGTCTTCATGAAATCATGAACACCTTCCTAATATTGAGTTGAGCCCCCCCCCCCCCCCCTCCTTGCCCTCAGAACATCCTCGATTCTTCGGGGCATGGACTCTACAAGGTGTCGAAAGCGTTCCACAGGGATGCTGGCCCCATGTTGACTCCAATGATTCCCACAAGTTGTGTCAAGTTGGCTGGATGTCCTTTAGGTGGTGGACCATTGTTGATACACACGGGGTTAATACAGGTTAATACAGGTTAATACAGGTTACTACAGGTTAATACATGTCCCCTGTAGCTCAGTTGGTAGAGCGTGGCGCTTGCAACGGCAGGGTTGTGGGTTCGTTTCCCACGGGGGGGGGCAAGTATGAAAATGTATGCACTCACTAACTGTAAGTCGCTCTGGATAAGAGCGTCTGCTAAAATGACTAAAATGTTAAATGTAAAATGAAACTGTTGAGCGTGAAAAACCCAGCAGCGTTGCAGTTCTTGACACACTAACCGGTGCGCCTGGCACCTACTACCATACCCCGTTCAAAGGCACTTCAATCTTTTGTCTTGCCCATTAACCCTCTGAATGGCACACACACACAATCCATGTCTCAATTGTCTAAATGCTTAAAAATCCTTATTTTAACCTGTGACATCAATAAGGGATCCTGGCTTTCACCTGGTCAGTCTATGTCATGGAAAGAGCAGGTGCTCCTAATGTTTTGTGCACTCGGTGTAATACAAGGATCATATTAACAACATATCATTCCTCCCGCTCTCTCTAGACGCGCTGAAGGAAATTCTGGGTTTGAAGTTGGTTGGCCCATTTGACATCCTGGCGGAGGCCCACCGTAACTCAGCCAACCCCCGGCCCAACTACCACCTCCACTGGAGGTTCTTCTACGACCCTCCTGAGTACCAGACCGTAATACAGGGGAGTGGGGAGAACCTGCTACACATAGGTTACTACAGGTAATGACCCTACTACACATGGGTTACTACAGGTAATGACCCTACTACACATAGGTTACTACAGGTAATGACCCTACTACACATGGGTTACTACAGGTAATGACCCTACTACACATGGGTTACTACAGGTAATGACCCTACTACACATAGGTTACTACAGGTAATGACCCTACTACACATAGGTTACTACAGGTAATGACCCTACTACACATAGGTTACTACAGGTAATGACCCTACTACACATGGGTTACTACAGGTAATGACCCTACTACACATAGGTTACTATAGGTAATGACCCTACTACACATAGGTTACTACAGGTAATGACCCTACTACACATAGGTTACTACAGGTAATGACCCTACTACACATAGGTTACTACAGGTAATGACCCTACTACACATAGGTTACTATAGGTAATGACCCTACTACACATAGGTTACTACAGGTAATGAACCTACTACACATGGGTTACTACAGGTAATGACCATACTACACATAGGTTACTACAGGTAATGACCCTACTACACATGGGTTACTACAGGTAATGACCATACTACACATAGGTTACTACAGGTAATGACCCTACTACACATGGGTTACTACAGGTAATGACCCTACTACACATAGGTTACTACAGGTAATGACCCTACTACACATAGGTTACTATAGGTAATGACCCTACTACACATAGGTTACTACAGGTAATGACCCTACTACACATAGGTTACTATAGGTAATGACCCTACTACACATAGGTTACTATAGGTAATGACCCTACTACACATAGGTTACTATAGGTAATGACCCTACTACACATAGGTTACTACAGGTAATGACCCTACTACACATAGGTTACTACAGGTAATGACCCTACTACACATAGGTTACTACAGGTAATGACCCTAATACACATAGGTTACTACAGGTAATGACCCTACTACACATGGGTTACTACAGGTAATGACCATACTACACATAGGTTACTACAGGTAATGACCCTACTACACATGGGTTACTACAGGTAATGACCCTACTACACATAGGTTACTACAGGTAATGACCATAATACACATAGGTTACTACAGGTAATGACCCTACTACACATGGGTTACTACAGGTAATGACCCTACTACACATAGGTTACTACAGGTAATGACCGTAATACACATAGGTTACTACAGGTAATGACCATACTACACATAGGTTACTACAGGTAATGACCCTACTACACATAGGTTACTACAGGTAATGACCCTACTACACATAGGTTACTACAGGTAATGACCCTACTACACATGGGTTACTACAGGTAATGACCCTACTACACATAGGTTACTACAGGTAATGACCATAATACAGGGGAGTGGGGAGAACCTGCTACACATGGGTTACTACAGGTAATGACCATAATACACATGGGTTACTACAGGTAATGACCCTACTACACATAGGTTACTACAGGTAATGACCATACTACACATGGGTTACTACAGGTAATGACCCTACTACACATAGGTTACTACAGGTAATGACCCTACTACACATGGGTTACTACAGGTAATGACCCTACTACACATAGGTTACTACAGGTAATGACCATACTACACATAGGTTACTACAGGTAATGACCCTACTACACATAGGTTACTACAGGTAATGACCATAATACAGGGGAGTGGGGAGAACCTGCTACACATGGGTTACTACAGGTAATGACCATAATACACATAGGTTACTACAGGTAATGACCCTACTACACATGGGTTACTACAGGTAATGACCATACTACACATAGGTTACTACAGGTAATGACCGTAATACACATAGGTTACTACAGGTAATGACCCTACTACACATAGGTTACTACAGGTAATGACCCTACTACACATAGGTTACTACAGGTAATGACCCTACTACACATAGGTTACTACAGGTAATGACCATAATACACATAGGTTACTACAGGTAATGACCATACTACACATAGGTTACTACAGGTAATGACCATACTACACATGGGTTACTACAGGTAATGACCCTACTACACATAGGTTACTACAGGTAATGACCATACTACACATAGGTTACTACAGGTAATGACCATACTACACATAGGTTACTACAGGTAATGACCATACTACACATGGGTTACTACAGGTAATGACGTTACTACACATGGGTTACTACAGTTAATGACCATACTACACATGGGTTACTACAGGTAATGACCATACTACACATGGGTTACTACAGGTAATGACCCTACTACACATAGGTTACTACAGGTAATGACCGTAATACACATAGGTTACTACAGGTAATGACCCTACTACACATAGGTTACTACAGGTAATGACCCTACTACACATAGGTTACTACAGGTAATGACCATACTACACATGGGTTACTACAGGTAATGACCATAATACACATAGGTTACTACAGGTAATGACCCTACTACACATAGGTTACTACAGGTAATGACCATACTACACATAGGTTACTATAGGTAATGACCATAATACAGGGGAGTGGGGACAACCTGCTACACATGGGTTACTACAGGTAATGACCCTACTACACATAGGTTACTACAGGTAATGACCCTAATACACATAGGTTACTACAGGTAATGACCCTACTACACATAGGTTACTACAGGTAATGACCCTACTACACATAGGTTACTACAGGTAATGACCCTACTACACATAGGTTACTACAGGTAATGACCCTACTACACATAGGTTACTACAGGTAATGACCCTACTACACATAGGTTACTACAGGTAATGACCATACTGCACATAGGTTACTACAGGTAATGACCATACTACACATGGGTTACTACAGGTAATGACCCTACTACACATAGGTTACTACAGGTAATGACCATACTACACATAGGTTACTATAGGTAATGACCATAATACAGGGGAGTGGGGACAACCTGCTACACATGGGTTACTACAGGTAATGACCGTAATACACATAGGTTACTACAGGTAATGACCCTACTACACATAGGTTACTACAGGTAATGACCCTACTACACATAGGTTACTACAGGTAATGACCATACTACACATAGGTTACTACAGGTAATGACCCTACTACACATGGGTTACTACAGGTAATGACCATACTGCACATAGGTTACTACAGGTAATGACCATAATACACATGGGTTACTACAGGTAATGGATCACATAAATATCTCTCTAGGTTTCCATCAAATTTGCGACATTTTCATGTGAATATTATAAATTCTGCACACAAAAATGCACATTTTCCCATCACAGGTGTGTTTCCATCAAACTGGCTTGTTGAGGAGGCTCTGTGTGATGACTCAGTGCACATGAACACTGCTGTTCTTAAGTTTTCATGTACAGGCGGAATGTATCGTCACGCTCACTAGTGGTTAGACGGGAGTTTAGTCTTGATAAACCGTCCTGTGTTTTCCAGAGAGGAACAGCATCCCTTTCACA
Organism: Coregonus lavaretus; assembly: GCF_964263955.1. Lineage (NCBI taxonomy): Eukaryota > Metazoa > Chordata > Actinopteri > Salmoniformes > Salmonidae > Coregonus > Coregonus lavaretus. Next base: position 36,351 of record NW_028165131.1, read on the forward strand.
ACATATTTATCTCCCCCTCTATTTTCCAGAGATAGTCCGGACTCCCTGCCTGTGTTCCTAGGGGAGAATGAAGCCAAGAAGGGCTGTACCATCACGCAGATGGGGGACAACATGTTTGCTGCTGTCCAGTGAGTGTCCTCCACTAACTAACTAACACACACACACAGCACATGGACCATTTAAACTAACACAATGACAAGACAATCCACTGGTTGGAGTGATTACTTATCAAGACTCTCACATTACTTATCAAGACTCTCATTACTTATCAAGACTCACTCTCTCCTCCCTCATCCCCTCTCCTCACTCTCTCCTCCCTCACCATCCCCTCACTCTCTCCTCCCTCACCATCCCCTCACTCTCTCCTCCCTCACCATCCCCTCACTCTCTCCTCCCTCACATCCCTTCACTCTCTCCTCCCTCACCATCCCCTCACTCTCTCCTCCCTCACATCCCCTCACTCTCTCTTCCCTCACCATCCCCTCACTCTCTCTTCCCTCACCATCCCCTCACTCTCTCTTCCCTCACCATCCCCTCTCTCTCCTCCCTCACCATCCCCTCACTCTCTCCTCCCTCATATCCCCTCACTCTCTCCTCCCTCACCACCCCCTCACTCTCTCCTCCCTCACCACCCCCTCACTCTCTCCTCCCTCACCATCCCCTCACTCTCTCCTCCCTCACCATCCCCTTACTCTCTCCTCCCTCACCATCCCCTCACTCTCTCCTCCCTCACCATCCCCTCACTCTCTCCTCCCTCACCATCCCCTTACTCTCTCCTCCCTCACCATCCCCTCCCTCACCATCCCCTCACTCTCTCCTCCCTCACCATCCCCTCACTCTCTCTTCCCTCACCATTCCCTCACTCTCTCTTCCCTCACCACCCCCTCACTCTCTCCCTCACCATCCCCTCACTCTCTACTCCCTCACATCCCCTCCCTCACCAACCCTCTCTCTCTCCTCCCTCACCACCCCCTCACTCTCTCCTCCCTCACCATTCCCACTCTCTCCTCCCTCACATCCCCTCACTCTCTCCTCCCTCACCATCCCGCTCTCTCTCCTCCCTCACCATCCCCTCACTCTCTCTCCATCTCTTCCTCCCCCTCTCTCTCTCCTCCCTCACCATCCCCTCTCTCTCCTCCCTCACCATCCCGCTCTCTCTCCTCCCTCACCATCCCTTCACTCTCCCCCCTTCTCTATCTCTCCCTCCTGTTCTCTCTCCTTCAGTCTGTTTCTGGGTAGGAAGAGGAAGGAGAGGGGCGGGCGTAAGGAAGGGGGCAGGACTCTGGAGAACCTGGGGGAAGAGTTAAGAGAGAGGGCGGAGTCTCTGGGCTTTTCTCTGGAGCAGAAGACCAAAGGCATGAAGCAGAGAGACAAGAAGGTAACCCAGTACTGACACAGTACTGACACAGTACTAGAAGGTAACCCCCCTACTGACACAGTACTAGAAGGTAACCCCCCTACTGACACAGTACTGACACAGTACTAGAAGGTAACCCCCCTACTGACACAGTACTGACACAGTACTAGAAGGTAACCCCCCTACTGACACAGTACTAGAAGGTAACCCCCCTACTGACACAGTACTAGAAGGTAACCCCCCTACTGACACAGTACTGACACAGTACTAGAAGGTAACCCCCCTACTGACACAGTACTGACACAGTACTAGAAGGTAACCCCCCTACTGACACAGTACTAGAAGGTAACCCCCCTACTGACACAGTACTAGAAGGTAACCCCCCTACTGACACAGTACTGACACAGTACTAGAAGGTAACCCCCCTACTGACACAGTACTGACACAGTACTAGAAGGTAACCCCCCTACTGACACAGTACTGACACAGTACTAGAAGGTAACCCCCCTACTGACACAGTACTAGAAGGTAACCCCCCTACTGACACAGTACTAGAAGGTAACCCCCCTACTGACACAGTACTAGAAGGTAACCCCCCTACTGACACAGTACTAGAAGGTAACCCCCCTACTGACACAGTACTATAAGGTAACCCAGTACTGACACAGTACTAGAAGGTAACCCCCCTACTGACACAGTACTAGAAGGTAACCCCCCTACTGACACAGTACTAGAAGGTAACCCAGTACTGACACAGTACTAGAAGGTAACCCCCCTACTGACACAGTACTAGAAGGTAACCCCCCTACTGACACAGTACTAGAAGGTAACCCCCCCTACTGACACAGTACTAGAAGGTAACCCCCCTACTGACACAGTACTAGAAGGTAACCCCCCTACTGACACAGTACTATAAGGTAACCCAGTACTGACACAGTACTAGAAGGTAACCCCCCTACTGACACAGTACTAGAAGGTAACCCAGTACTGACACAGTACTAGAAGGTAACCCAGTACTGACACAGTACTAGAAGGTAACCCCCCTACTGACACAGTACTAGAAGGTAACCCCCCTACTGACACAGTACTAGAAGGTAACCCCCTACTGACACAGTACTAGAAGGTAACTCCCCTACTGACACAGTACTAGAAGGTAACCCCCCTACTGACACAGTACTGACACAGTACTAGAAGGTAACCCCCCTACTGACACAATACTAGAAGGTAACCCCCCTACTGACACAGTACTGACACAGTACTAGAAGGTAACCCCCCTACTGACACAGTACTGACACAGTACTAGAAGGTAACCCCCCTACTGACACAGTACTAGAAGGTAACCCAGTACTGACACAGTACTAGAAGGTAACCCCCCTACTGACACAGTACTAGAAGGTAACCCCCCTACTGACACAGTACTAGAAGGTAACCCCCCCTACTGACACAGTACTAGAAGGTAACCCCCCTACTGACACAGTACTAGAAGGTAACCCCCCTACTGACACAGTACTATAAGGTAACCCAGTACTGACACAGTACTAGAAGGTAACCACCCTACTGACACAGTACTAGAAGGTAACCCAGTACTGACACAGTACTAGAAGGTAACCCAGTACTGACACAGTACTAGAAGGTAACCCCCCTACTGACACAGTACTAGAAGGTAACCCCCCTACTGACACAGTACTAGAAGGTAACCCCCTACTGACACAGTACTAGAAGGTAACTCCCCTACTGACACAGTACTAGAAGGTAACCCCCCTACTGACACAGTACTGACACAGTACTAGAAGGTAACCCCCCTACTGACACAATACTAGAAGGTAACCCCCCTACTGACACAGTACTGACACAGTACTAGAAGGTAACCCCCCTACTGACACAGTACTGACACAGTACTAGAAGGTAACCCCCCTACTGACACAGTACTAGAAGGTAACCCAGTACTGACACAGTACTAGAAGGTAACCCCCCTACTGACACAGTACTAGAAGGTAACCCCCCTACTGACACAGTACTAGAAGGTAACCCAGTACTGACACAGTACTAGAAGGTAACCCCCTACTGACACAGTACTAGAAGGTAACCCAGTACTGACACAGTACTAGAAGGTAACCCCCCTACTGACACCGTACTAGAAGGTAACCCCCTACTGACACAGTACTAGAAGGTAACCCCCTACTGACACAGTACTAGAAGGTAACCCCCTACTGACACAGTACTAGAAGGTAACCCAGTACTGACACAGTACTAGAAGGTAACCCCCCTACTGACACAGTACTAGAAGGTAACCCCCCTACTGACACAGTACTAGAAGGTAACCCCCCTACTGACACAGTACTAGAAGGTAACCCCCCTACTGACACAGTACTAGAAGGTAACCCCCCTACTGACACAGTACTAGAAGGTAACCCCCCTACTGACACAGTACTAGAAGGTAACCCCCTACTGACACAGTACTAGAAGGTAACCCCCCTACTGACACAGTACTAGAAGGTAACCCCCCTACTGACACAGTACTAGAAGGTAACCCCCCTACTGACACAGTACTAGAAGGTAACCCCCCTACTGACACAGTACTAGAAGGTAACCCCCTACTGACACAGTACTAGAAGGTAACCCCCTACTGACACAGTACTAGAAGGTAACCCAGTACTGACACAGTACTAGAAGGTAACCCCCCTACTGACACAGTACTAGAAGGTAACCCAGTACTTACACAGTACTAGAAGGTAACCCAGTACTGACACAGTACTAGAAGGTAACCCCCCTACTGACACAGTACTAGAAGGTAACCCCCCTACTGACACAGTACTAGAAGGTAACCCCCCTACTGACACAGTACTAGAAGGTAACCCAGTACTGACACAGTACTAGAAGGTAACCCAGTACTGACACAGTACTAGAAGGTAACCCAGTACTGACACAGTACTAGAAGGTAACCCAGTACTGACACAGTACTAGAAGGTAACCCCCCTACTGACACAGTACTAGAAGGTAACCCCCTACTGACACAGTACTAGAAGGTAACCCCCCTACTGACACAGTACTAGAAGGTAACCCCCCTACTGACACAGTACTAGAAGGTAACCCCCCTACTGACACAGTACTAGAAGGTAACCCCCCTACTGACACAGTACTAGAAGGTAACCCCCCTACTGACACAGTACTAGAAGGTAACCCAGTACTGACACAGTACTAGAAGGTAACCCCCCTACTGACACAGTACTAGAAGGTAACCCAGTACTGACACAGTACTAGAAGGTAACCCCCCCTACTGACACAGTACTAGAAGATAACCCAGTACTGACACAGTACTAGAAGGTAACCCAGTACTGACACAGTACTAGAAGGTAACCCAGTACTGACACAGTACTAGAAGGTAACCCCCCTACTGACACAGTACTAGAAGGTAACCCAGTACTGACACAGTACTAGAAGGTAACCCCCCTACTGACACAGTACTAGAAGGTAACCCCCTACTGACACAGTACTAGAAGGTAACCCCCCTACTGACACAGTACTAGAAGGTAACCCCCCTACTGACACAGTACTAGAAGGTAACCCCCCTACTGACACAGTACTAGAAGGTAACCCCCCCTACTGACACAGTACTAGAAGGTAACCCCCCTACTGACACAGTACTAGAAGGTAACCCCCCTACTGACACAGTACTAGAAGGTAACCCCCCTACTGACACAGTACTAGAAGGTAACCCCCCTACTGACACAGTACTAGAAGGTAACCCCCTACTGACACAGTACTAGAAGGTAACCCCCCTACTGACACAGTACTAGAAGGTAACCCCCCTACTGACACAGTACTAGAAGGTAACCCCCCTACTGACACAGTACTAGAAGGTAACCCCCCTACTGACACAGTACTAGAAGGTAACCCAGTACTGACACAGTACTAGAAGGTAACCCAGTACTGACACAGTACTAGAAGGTAACCCCCCCTACTGACACAGTACTAGAAGGTAACCCCCCTACTGACACCGTACTAGAAGGTAACCCCCCTACTGACACAGTACTAGAAGGTAACCCCCCCTACTGACACAGTACTAGAAGGTAACCCCCCTACTGACACAGTACTAGAAGGTAACCCCCTACTGACACAGTACTAGAAGGTAACCCCCCTACTGACACAGTACTAGAAGGTAACCCAGTACTGACACAGTACTAGAAGGTAACCCCCCTACTGACACAGTACTAGAAGGTAACCCAGTACTGACACAGTACTAGAAGGTAACCCCCCTACTGACACAGTACTAGAAGGTAACCCAGTACTGACACAGTACTAGAAGGTAACCCCCCTACTGACACAGTACTAGAAGGTAACCCCCCTACTGACACAGTACTAGAAGGTAACCCCCCTACTGACACAGTACTAGAAGGTAACCCCCCTACTGACACAGTACTAGAAGGTAACCCCCCTACTGACACAGTACTAGAAGGTAACCCCCCTACTGACACAGTACTAGAAGGTAACCCAGTACTGACACAGTACTAGAAGGTAACCCCCCTACTGACACAGTACTAGAAGGTAACCCCCCTACTGACACAGTACTAGAAGGTAACCCCCTACTGACACAGTACTAGAAGGTAACCCCCCTACTGACACAGTACTGGAAGGTAACCCCCCTACTGACACAGTACTAGAAGGTAACCCCCCTACTGACACAGTACTAGAAGGTAACCCCCTACTGACACAGTACTAGAAGGTAACCCCCCTACTGACACAGTACTAGAAGGTAACCCAGTACTGACACAGTACTAGAAGGTAACCCCCCTACTGACACAGTACTAGAAGGTAACCCCCCTACTGACACAGTACTAGAAGGTAACCCCCCTACTGACACAGTACTAGAAGGTAACCCCCCTACTGACACAGTACTAGAAGGTAACCCCCCTACTGACACAGTACTAAAGGTAACCCCCCTACTGACACAGTACTAGAAGGTAACCCCCCTACTGACACAGTACTAGAAGGTAACCCCCCTACTGACACAGTACTAGAAGGTAACCCCCCCTACTGACACAGTACTAGAAGGTAACCCCCCTACTGACACAGTACTAGAAGGTAACCCAGTACTGACACAGTACTAGAAGGTAACCCCCCTACTGACACAGTACTAGAAGGTAACCCCCCTACTGACACAGTACTAGAAGGTAACCCAGTACTGACACAGTACTAGAAGGTAACCCCCCTACTGACACAGTACTAGAAGGTAACCCCCCTACTGACACAGTACTAGAAGGTAACCCCCCTACTGACACAGTACTAGAAGGTAACCCCCCTACTGACACAGTACTAGAAGGTAACCCCCCTACTGACACAGTACTAGAAGATAACCCCCCTACTGACACAGTACTAGAAGGTAACCCCCTACTGACACAGTACTAGAAGGTAACCCCCCTACTGACACAGTACTAGAAGGTAACCCCCCTACTGACACAGTACTAGAAGGTAACCCCCCTACTGACACAGTACTAGAAGGTAACATTCTAACTGGCCCCTGTCCGTCTCCAGGTGGTCACCAAGACGTTCCACGGAGCAGGCCTGGTGGTTCCTGTTGATCAGAATGATGTCGGTTACCGGGAACTGCCAGAGACGGACGGTAAGACTCTAGAACACTCTAGAACAGAGGTGGCAGCTAGGTTTGGCGTCAGGCCAATGTTTTTGGGAGCTCATAGTCAGCGGGCCAGAACATAATTAGTTCATAATATAAAACCCAATGCAAAGGCCTACACTACAAGTAGAACACTACCGAGTGGCGCAGTGGTCTAAGGCACTGCATCGCAGTGCTAGCTGTGCCACTAGAGATCCTGGTTCGAGTCCAGGCTCTGTCGCAGCCGGCCGCGACCGGGAGACCCATGGGGCGGCGCACAATTGGTCCAGCGTCGTCCAGGGTAGGGGAGGGAATGGCCGGCAGGGATGTGGGTTTGTTTCCCACGGGGGGCCAGTATGAAAAAAAACAACAACAACAAAAAAAAATTATGTATGCATTCACTAACTGTAAGTCGCTCTGGATAAGAGCGTCTGCTAAAATGACTAACATGTAAATGTAAACACTCTTGAACCCTTCAAATACTCCAGAACACTGTAGAATACTCTAGAACGCTCTATATATTAGCCCAAGAGAAGTTGAATGGAGTGTGCCAGTGCTCATTTTAACAAAGATGAACAGGTTTCAGAAACACTTTGCTAATAGATGTTGTGTGTGTGTGTGTGTGTTGTGTGTGTTGTGTGTGTTGTGTGTGTTGTGTGTGTGTGTGTAGCGGGTCTGAAGAGGGTGTGTAAGGCGATAGCGGAGGCCAGGTCTGATGAGGACAGGATGAAGACTTTCGGCCCACTTCAGGAGATGATCACCTTCGTCCAGTTCGCTAACGATGAGTGTGACTACGGCATGGGACTGGAGCTGGGCATAGATCTCTTCTGTTATGGATCACACGTACGCACACACACCCAAACACCTGTTCTCCACCGAAATATCATGTTGACACACTGATGTTGATCTCAGTGAAGAACCACCAACAGACATTAAAACCTCAGTTTCCTGTCTTCCATTGTGTCCGTCTAACCTCAGTTTCCTGTCTTCCATTGCCTGACCTCAGTTTCCTGTCTTCCATTGTGTCTAACCTCAGTTTCCTGTCTTCCATTGTGTGTCTGTCTGACCTCAGTTTCCTGTCTTCCATTGTGTGTCTGTCTAACCTCAGTTTCCTGTCTTCCATTGTGTGTCTGTCTAACCTCAGTTTCCTGTCTTCCATTGTGTGTCTGTCTAACCTCAGTTTCCTGTCTTCCATTGTGTGTCTGTCTAACCTCAGTTTCCTGTCTTCCATTGTCTGACCTCAGTTTCCTGTCTTCCATTGTGTGTCTGACTAATCTCAGTTTTCCTGTCTTCCATTGTGTCTGTCTAACCTCAGTTTCCTGTCTTCCATTGTGTGTCTGTCTAACCTCAGTTTCCTGTCTTCCATTGTGTGTCTGTCTAACCTCAGTTTCCTGTCTTCCATTGTGTGTCTGTCTAACCCCTGTTTCCTGTCTTCCATTGTGTCTGTCTAACCTCAGTTTCCTGTCTTCCATTGTCTGTCTAACCTCAGTTTCCTGTCTTCCATTGTGTCTAACCTCAGTTTTCCTGTCTTCCATTGTCCGTCTAACCTCAGTTTCCTGTCTTCCATTGTCTGTCTAACCTCAGTTTCCTGTCTTCCATTGTCTGTCTAACCTCAGTTTCCTGTCTTCCATTATGTCTGTCTAACCTCAGTGTCCTGTCTTCCATTGTGTCTGTCTAACCTCCGTTTCCTGTCTTCCATTGTCTGTCTAACCTACATTTCCTGTCTTCCATTGTGTGTCTGTCTAACCTCCGTTTCCTGTCTTCCATTATGTCTGTCTAACCTCAGTGTCCTGTCTTCCATTGTGTCTGTCTAACCTCCGTTTCCTGTCTTCCATTGTCTGTCTAACCTACATTTCCTGTCTTCCATTGTGTGTCTGTCTAACCTCAGTTTCCTGTCTTCCATTGTGTGTCCGTCTAACCTCAGTTTCCTGTCTTCCATTGTGTGTCTGTCTAACCTCAGTTTCCTGTCTTCCATTGTGTGTCTGTCTAACCTCAGTTTCCTGTCTTCCATTGTGTGTCTGTCTAACCTCAGTTTCCTGTCTTCCATTGTGTGTCTGTCTAACCTCAGTTTCCTGTGTCCCCCAGTACTTCTATAAGGTGATCAGGCAACTGCTGCCCATGGCCTACAGCCTGCTGAAGAGGGGCCTGTTCGGAGAGATCCTGGAGGCTCACCTCTCCAGCCGCTCCCACGCCAACCTGGACCAACTCACCTCAGCCTGAAGAAAACCACGGGAGAGGGATGGGTTGTTGTTTTCCATAAGCTCTGGCCACCGTGTCTTTTTATTAGTCTTGTTGTGGTGCTGCTGTCATTGAATGGTACCGGCGGTGTCTGTCTCTGTGTGTGCAAACGTCAAATAAAGTATTATATTCCTAAGAGACTGTTACTAGGTCCTGTCTGTCTGTTACTAGGTCCTGTCTGTCTGTTACTAGGTCCTGTCTGTCTGTTACTAGGTCCTGTCTGTCTGCTACTAGGTCCTGTCTGTCTGTTACTAGGTCCTGTCTGTCTATTACTAGGTCCTGTCTGTCTGTTACTAGGTCCTGTCTGTCTGTTACTAGGGCCTGTCTGTTACTAGGGCCTGCCTGTCTGTTACTAGGTCCTGTCTGTCTGTTACTAGGGCCTGCCTGTCTGTTACTAGGTCCTGTCTGTCTATTACTAGGTCCTGTCTGTCTGTTACTAGGTCCTGTCTGTCTGTTACTAGGTCCTGTCTGTTACTAGGTCCTGTCTGTCTGTTACTAGGGCCTGTCTGTCTGTTACTAGGTCCTGTCTGTCTGTTACTAGGTCATGTCTGTCTGTTACTAGGTCATGTCTGTCTGCTACTAGGTCCTGACTGTCTGTTACTAGGTCCTGTCTGTCTGTTACTAGGTCCTGTCTGTCTGTTACTAGGTCCTGTCTGTCTGTTACTAGGTCCTGTCTGTCTGTTACTAGGTCCTGTCTGTCTGTTACTAGGGCCTGTCTGTCTGTTACTAGGTCCGGTCTGTCTGTTACTAGGGCCTGTCTGTCTGTTACTAGGTCCTGTCTGTCTATTACTAGGTCCTGTCTGTCTATTACTAGGTCCTGTCTGTCTATTACTAGGGCCTGTCTGTCTGTTACTAGGGCCTGTCTGTCTGTTACTAGGGCCTGTCTGTCTGTTACTAGGTCCGGTCTGTCTGTTACTAGGGCCTGTCTGTCTGTTACTAAGTCCTGTCTGTTACTAGGTCCTGTCTGTCTGTTACTAGGGCCTGTCTGTCTGTCTGTTACTAGGGCCTGTCTGTCTGTTACTAGGTCCTGTCTGTCTATTACTAGGTCCGGTCTGTCTGTTACTAGGGCCTGTCTGTCTGTTACTAAGTCCTGTCTGTTACTAGGTCCTGTCTGTCTGCTACTAGGTCCTGTCTGTCTATTACTATGTCCTGTCTGTCTGTTACTAGGTCCCGTCTGTCTGTTACTAGGTCCTGTCTGTCTGTTACTAGGTCCTGTCTGTCTGTTACTAGGTCCTGTCTGTCTGTTACTAGGGCCTGTCTGTCTGTTACTAGGTCCTGTCTGTCTATTACTAGGGCCTGTCTGTCTTTTACTAGGGCCTGTCTGTCTGTTACTAGGGCCTGTCTGTCTGTTACTAGGTCCTGTCTGTCTGTTACTAGGTCCTGTCTGTCTATTACTAGGTCCTGTCTGTCTGTTACTAGGGCCTGTCTGTCTGTTACTAGGTCCTGTCTGTTACTAGGTCCTGACTGTCTGTTACTAGGTCATGTCTGTCTGTTACTAGGGCCTGTCTGTCTGTTACTAGGGCCTGTCTGTCTATTACTAGGTCCTGTCTGTCTATTACTAGGGCCTGTCTGTCTGTTACTAGGTCCTGTCTGTCTGTTACTAGGTCCTGTCTGTCTATTACTAGGGCCTGTCTGTCTGTTACTAGGGTCTGTCTGTTACTAGGGCCTGTCTGTCTGTTACTAGGTCCTGTCTGTCTATTACTAGGTCCTGTCTGTTACTAGGTCCTGTCTGTCTGTTACTAGGTCCTGTCTGTTACTAGGTCCTGACTGTCTGTTACTAGGTCATGTCTTGTCTGTTACTAGGGCCTGTCTGTCTGTTACTAGGGCCTGTCTGTCTATTACTAGGTCCTGTCTGTCTATTACTAGGGCCTGTCTGTCTGTTACTAGGTCCTGTCTGTCTGTTACTAGGTCCTGTCTGTCTATTACTAGGGCCTGTCTGTCTGTTACTAGGGTCTGTCTGTTACTAGGGCCTGTCTGTCTGTTACTAGGTCCTGTCTGTCTATTACTAGGTCCTGTCTGTTACTAGGTCCTGTCTGTCTGTTACTAGGTCCTGTCTGTCTATTACTAGGGCCTGTCTGTCTGTTACTAGGGTCTGTCTGTTACTAGGGCCTGTCTGTCTGTTACTAGGTCCTGTCTGTCTATTACTAGGTCCTGTCTGTCTGTTACTAGGTCCTGTCTGTCTGTTACTAGGTCCTGTCTGTCTATTACTAGGTCCTGTCTGTTACTAGGTCCTGTCTGTCTGTTACTAGGTCCTGTCTGTCTATTACTAGGGCCTGTCTGTCTGTTACTAGGGTCTGTCTGTTACTAGGGCCTGTCTGTCTGTTACTAGGTCCTGTCTGTCTATTACTAGGTCCTGTCTGTCTGTTACTAGGTCCTGTCTGTCTGTTACTAGGTCCTGTCTGTCTGTTACTAGGTCCTGTAGTTCCTCTGTTTCTCTTTACCAAAGCGATATTAGGGTCGTATTCAGGGGTGAGTCAAGTCTAGTTTATCTCCTAGGGATTTATCTCAATAGTGTAGTTTGGTCTCCTCCTAGGGGTGCATTTCAATCTAGTTTGGTCTCCTAGGGGTTGCATCTCAACTGTACACTTCTTTGGTATCCTAGGTGGACATCTCAATAGTCTAGTTTGGTATCCTAGGTGGACATCTCAATAGTCTAGTTTGGGCTCTAGGGGTGCATCTCAATAGTCTAGTTTGGTCTCCTAGGTGGACATCTCAATAGTCTAGTTTGGTCTCCTAGGTGGACATCTCAATAGTCTAGTTTGGTCTCCTAGGTGGACATCTCAATAGTCTAGTTTGGTCTCCTAGGTGGACATCTCAATAGTATAGTTTGGTCTCCTAGGTGGACATCTCAATAGTATAGTTTGGTCTCCCTAGGTGGACATCTCAATAGTCTAGTTTGGTCTCCTACTAAGGGTGCATCTCAAAAGTCTAGTTCTGTCTCGGGGTGCATCTCAATAGTCTGTTTTGGTCTCCTAGGGGTGCATCTCAAAAGTCTAGTTCTGTCTCGGGGTGCATCTCAATAGTCTTGTTTGGTCTCCTACTAGGGGTGCATCTCAATAGTGTATTTTTGATTTCCTAGATGGACATCTCAATATTAGAGTTTGGTCTCCTAGGGGTGCATCTCAATTGTCTACTTTGGCCTCGTAGGGGTGCATCTCAATAGTCTTGTTTGGTCTCCTACTAGGGGTGCATCTCAATAGTGTTTTTGGTTTCCTAGATGGACATCTCAATATTATAGTTTGGGCTCCTAGGGGTGCATCTCAGTAGTCTAGTTTTGTCTCCTAGGTGGACATCTCAATAGTCTACTTTGGCCTCCTTCTACGGGTGCATTTCAGTAGTCTAGTTTTGTCTCCTAGGTGGACATCTCAATAGTCTTGTTTGGTCTCCTACTAGGGGTGCATCTCAATAGTCTAGTTTGGTCTCTTACTAGGGGTGCATCGCAATAATGTTTTTGGTTTCCTAGATGGACATCTCAATATTAAAGAGTTTGGTCTCCTAGGGGGCATCTCAATTGTCCTGTTTGGTCTCCTAGGTGGACATCTCAATAATCTAGTTTGGTCTCCTAGGTGGACATCTCAATAATCTAGTTTGGTCTCCTAGGTGGACATCTCAATATTAGAGTTTGGTCTCCTAGGGGTGCATCTCAATAGTCTAGTTTGGTCTTCTAGGTGGACATCTCCGTCTTGTCATGAATCTGAGGGTTGGGTTGTCGATATCATAAATGGGAAGAAATTAAATTGATTTCCTTGCTTCTTCAAACCCCATTGGATGAGAAGGTCAGAGGTCCCTCCCCTCTGAGAAGGAGGCGAGGAGTCAAGGAAATGCAATTGAGATTCTCCTCATGGTGTAGTACCGGGCTGGCCAACCCTGTTTCTGGAGAGCTTCCCTCCACTTGGCCCAACCTTGTTCCTGGAGAGCTACCCTCCTGTTGGTCCAACCCTGTTCCTGGAGAGCTACCCTCCTGTTGGTCCAACCTTGTTCCTGGAGAGCTACCCTCCTGTTGGTCCAACCCTGTTCCTGGAGAGCTACCCTCCTGTTGGTCCAACCCTGTTCCTGGAGAGCTACCCTCCTGTTGGTCCAACCCTGTTCCTGGAGAGCTACCCTCCTGTTGGTCCAACCCTGTTCCTGGAGAGCTACCCTCCTGTTGGTCCAACCTTGTTCCTGGAGAGATACCCTCCTGTTGGTCCAACCTTGTTCCTGGAGAGATACCCTCCTGTTGGTCCAACCCTGTTCCTGGAGAGATACCCTCCTGTTGCTCCAACCTTGTTCCTGGAGAGCTACCCTCCTGTTGGTCCAACCCTGTTCCTGGAGAGCTACCCTCCTGTTGGTCCAACCTTGTTCCTGGAGAGCTACCCTCCTGTTGGTCCAACCCTGTTCCTGGAGAGCTACCCTCCTGTTGGTCCAACCCTGTTCCTGGAGAGCTACCCTCCTGTTGGTCCAACCCTGTTCCTGGAGAGCTACCCTCCTGTTGGCCCAACCTTGTTCCTGGAGAGCTACCCTCCTGTTGGTCCAACCCTGTTCCTGGAGAGCTACCCTCCTGTTGGCCCAACCTTGTTCCTGGAGAGCTACCCTCCTGTTGGCCCAACCTTGTTCCTGGAGAGATACCCTCCTGTTGGTCCAACCCTGTTCCTGGAGAGCTACCCTCCTGTTGGTCCAATCTTGTTCCTGGAGAGCTACCCTCCTGTTGGTCCAATCTTGTTCCTGGAGAGCTACCCTCCTGTTGGTCCAACCTTGTTCCTGGAGAGATACCCTCCTGTTGGTCCAACCCTGTTCCTGGAGAGCTACCCTCCTGTTGGTCCCTAGAGGCCGGTAGCTCCCCAGGAACAATGTTCTAGCGCTGGTGTAGTAGATCTAGGTTATTATATAAATTAGGGGCTCGATTCAATCACATCCGCTTTAGACAACCTCCGCATAGCGGTTGTTTTCACAGTGTTGGAGGTGGAACGGCGCTAGAGCTGTCAAATCCACAAACAGCTCCCGGCATTATACTTAAGACGGACATTGCCATTGGCTGCACGGAGTCGCATTAAGACAAATCCCATGCAGCCCTGTTTACAAGTTTGAACACTGGGAATGTGAGATGTAATCCACACCTCGATTAGGCTGATAGAAATCCTCATTATATGTGTTTAATGGTTTTTAATTTGAGCGTCATTATTTCTATATAGACTACACTTTCTCGTTCTGAACTTCTAACGTGAGTGGGGTGGGTGTGGCTTCATGACAATGATCAAGAGCAGCTGCTCACTGATTTGATGACTCCAAAGCAGTTGGAGGGTGTCTGCTATTGCCGTTAAGGATCTGCTTGAATCTAGGCCTAAAACTACCAGCTACTTCTTAAATGTGTTTGTCAAGTTGGTTCATTGTCTTCTCTTGTTGTCAAGTTGGTTCATTGTCTTGTTGTCTAGTTGGTCCATTGTCTTGTTGTCTAGTTGGTTCATTGTCTTGTTGTCTAGTTGGTTCATTGTCTTGTTGTCTAGTAGGTTCATTGTCTTGTTGTCTAGTTGGTTCATTGTCTTGTTGTCTAGTTGGTTCATTGTCTTGTTGTCTGGTTGGTCCATTGTCTTGTTGTCTAGTAGGTTCATTGTCTTGTTGTCTAGTTGGTTCATTGTCTTGTTGTCTAGTTGGTTCATTGTCTTGTTGTCTAGTTGGTTCATTGTCTTGTCTTGTTGTCTAGTTGGTTCATTGTCTTGTTGTCTAGTTGGTTCATTGTCTTCTCTTGTTGTGAAGTTGGTTCATTGTCTTGTTGTCTGGTTGGTCCATTGTCTTGTTGTCTAGTTGGTTCATTGTCTTGTTGTCTAGTAGGTTCATTGTCTTGTTGTCTAGTTGGTTCATTGTCTTGTTGTCTAGTTGGTTCATTGTCTTGTTGTCTAGTTGGTTCATTGTCTTCTCTTGTTGTCTAGTTGGTCCATTGTCTTGTCTTGTTGTCTAGTTGGTTCATTGTCTTGTTGTCTAGTTGGTTCATTGTCTTGTCTAGTTGGTTCATTGTCTTCTCTTGTTGTGAAGTTGGTTCATTGTCTTGTTGTCTGGTTGGTCCATTGTCTTGTTGTCTAGTTGGTTCATTGTCTTGTTGTCTAGTTGGTTCATTGTCTTCTCTTGTTGTCTAGTTGGTCCATTGTCTTGTCTTGTTGTCTAGTAGGTTCATTGTCTTGTTGTCTAGTTGGTTCATTGTCTTGTTGTCTAGTTGGTTCATTGTCTTCTCTTGTTGTCTAGTTGGTCCATTGTCTTGTCTTGTTGTCTAGTTGGTTCATTGTCTTGTTGTCTAGTTGGTCCATTGTCTTGTTGTCTAGTTGGTTCATTGTCTTGTTGTCTAGTTGTTTCATTGTCTTGTTGTCTAGTTGGTTCATTGTCTTCTCTTGTTGTCTAGTTGGTTCATTGTCTTGTTGTCTAGTTGGTCCATTGTCTTGTTGTCTAGTTGGTTCATTGTCTTGTTGTCTAGTTGGTTCATTGTCTTGTTGTCTAGTTGGTTCATTGTCCCCTCCTGTTGGTCCAACCTTGTTCCTGGAGAGATACCCTCCTGTTGGTCCAACCCTGTTCCTGGAGAGATACCCTCCTGTTGCTCCAACCTTGTTCCTGGAGAGATACCCTCCTGTTGCTCCAACCTTGTTCCTGGAGAGATACCCTCCTGTTGGCCCAACCCTGTTCCTGGAGAGCTACCCTCCTGTTGCTCCAACCCTGTTCCTGGAGAGATACCCTCCTGTTGGTCCAACCCTGTTCCTGGAGAGCTACCCTCCTGTTGGTCCAACCCTGTTCCTGGAGAGCAACCCTCCTGTTGGTCCAACCCTGTTCCTGGAGGATACAATGACATTGTCTTGTTGTCTAGTTGGTTCATTGTCTTGTTGTCTAGTTGGTTCATTGTCTTGTTGTCTAGTTGGTTCATTGTCTTGTTGTCTAGTTGGTTCATTGTCTTGTTGTCTAGTTGGTTCATTGTCTTGTTGTCTAGTTGGTTCATTGTCTTCTCTTGTCTAGTTGGTCCATTGTCTTGTTGTCTAGTTGGTTCATTGTCTTGTTGTCTAGTTGGTTCATTGTCTTCTCTTGTCTAGTTGGTCCATTGTCTTGTTGTCTAGTTGGTTCATTGTCTTGTCTTGTTAATTGTATCCAGATGTGTAGGCGACACCCACTGATCGAGTGGATCACTTTTGTCAACTCGTCACCGCCTTTCAAAGTGTGTTGCATTCTGGGGGATAAAAATTGTCCGACCTGTGCCTACATGTCGACTGCATGTGATCAAAGGTCATGAACTTCATCCTGCAGCCATCAGCTGCATTGTGGGAGGCTCTATTGTTCACCAATCATTAGGGGTTTTTTGTTTGACCTGACCGAAGACATGACTTAAACAGGATCCAAATTTGCAGTGATTTATGTGTACAAAGTGGATACATACAAATAAATGTAATATTTTAGGCTCTCTCTCACTAATTGATTGTACAATGTATACACATAATATTACATTATGATTTCAGTTTGTGAGTTTGTGATATATGGGGGTTAGATACATGTTTAATTCGACTGCCGTGTTGATCGGAGCCTTGCTCTTAGGAAACCACGCCAGTGTCCGACTTTCGGCTGTTGCAGATGCACCGACGAGAGGATCAAAACCGCAATGTATCGTGGGTAAATTGTTACTGACTTCCCGATCAGGACATAATAAAGAGTGGTTCTTTATGATGCCAGGGGATCGATGCCCTCCCAACACGGCCCTGATGCCGGGGGATCGATGCGGAGGGGGACCGTCTATGGAGGAGGAGGACTGTCTATGGAGGAGGAGGACCGTCTATGGAGGAGGGGAGGACCGTCTTCCGTTCGCCTACTAATGAATTGACACTCTCCTCTTATCGGTTTCCGGATCAAGGAGGAGATAAGACAGAGCACAGACTTTTGCCCAAACAAAAAAAAAGGCCAGTGGAAATATAATAATAATATATGTAGTAGTTTTTTCTACCAAACATCCATCCATTAACTCATGTTAATAGTCTAGGGGTGAGTCTCAATAGTCTAGTGTAGTCTAGGGGTGAGTCTCAATAGTCTCTAGTGTAGTCTAGGGGTGAGTCTCAATAGTCTCTAGTGTGGTCTAGGGGTGAGTCTCAATAGTCTCTAGTGTGGTCTAGGGGTGAGTCTCAATAGTCTAGTGTAGTCTAGGGGTGAGTCTCAATAGTCTAGTATAGTCTAGGGGTGAGTCTCAATAGTCTCTAGTGTAGTCTATGGGTGAGTCTCAATAGTCTAGTGTGGTCTATGGGTGAGTCTCAATAGTCTAGTGTAGTCTAGGGGTGAGTCTCAATAGTCTAGTGTAGTCTAGGGGTGAGTCAATAGTCTAGTGTAGTCTAGGGGTGAGTCTCAATAGTCTAGTGTAGTCTATGGGTGAGTCTCAATAGTCTAGTGTAGTCTATGGGTGAGTCTCAATAGTCTAGTGTAGTCTAGGGGTGAGTCTCAATAGTCTAGTGTGGTCTAGGGGTGAGTCTCAATAGTCTAGTGTGGTCTAGGGGTGAGTCTCAATACTCTAGTGTGGTCTAGGGGTGAGTCTCAATAGTCTCTAGTGTGGTCTAGGGGTGAGTCTCAATATATAATAATAATATAATATGCCATTTAGCAGATGCTTTTATCCAAAGCGACTTACAGTCATGCGTGCATAAATTTTTTTGTGTATGGGTGGTCCCGGGGATTGAACCCACTACCTTGGCGTTACAAGCGCCGTGCTCTACCAGCTGAGCTACAGAGGACCACAATAGTCTAGTGTAGTCTAGGGGTGAGTCTCAATAATCTCTAGTGTAGTCTAGGGGTAAACATTGTGTAAAGAAAGTAACATGGTGAGTCTGGAGGTAAATATTGTGTAAAGAAAGTAACATGGTGAGTCTGGAGGTAAATATTGTGTAAAGAAAGTAACATGGTGAGTCTAGAGGTAAACATTGTGTAAAGAAAGTAACATGGTGAGTCTGGAGGTAAATATTGTGTAAAGAAAGTAACATGGTGAGTCTGGAGGTAAATATTGTGTAAAGAAAGTAACATGGTGAGTCTGGAGGTAAACATTGTGTAAAGAAAGTAACATGGTGAGTCTGGAGGTAAATATTGTGTAAAGAAAGTAACATGGTGAGTCTGGAGGTAAATATTGTGTAAAGAAAGTAACATGGTGAGTCTGGAGGTAAATATTGTGTAAAGAAAGTAACATGGTGAGTCTGGAGGTAAACATTGTGTAAAGAAAGTAACATGGTGAGTCTGGAGGTAAACATTGTGTAAAGAAAGTAACATGGTGAGTCTGGAGGTAAATATTGTGTAAAGAAAGTAACATGGTGAGTCTGGAGGTAAATATTGTGTAAAGAAAGTAACATGGTGAGTCTGGAGGTAAACATTGTGTAAAGAAAGTAACATGGTGAGTCTGGAGGTAAATATTGTGTTTAATAATCAAACACCAGTCAGGAACTGACATGAGTCTAGTGGGGAGATAAAGTACAACGCACAGAGGAAGAGGAGGAGGGGGGACATATTTATCTGTTACACAAGGAGGAAGTCCCTACTGAGGGACAGGAAGTACTAAGATCCATCTAGATCAGGATCCGAATCTACGGTACAAAACCTTAGCAGCAACACGTTAACATCGTCATAGTAACACCGGGTGGCTAACAAAGTAGTTTCATTTAGAAAAAGTCACAGTTTTATTTTCAAGCAGAAATTTGTTAAGAAGGTAAAAACGGTTCTAGGATCAGGTGATGTTGTAATCCACACCATCAACATGTCTAGGATCAGGCGATGTTGTAATCCACACCATCAACATGTCTAGGATCAGGTGATGTTGTAATCCACACCATCAACATGTCTAGGATCAGGTGATGTTGTAATCTACACCATCAACATGTCTAGGATCAGGTGATGTTGTAATCCACACCATCAACATGTCTAGGATCAGGTGATGTTGTAATCCACACCATCAACATGTCTAGGATCAGGTGATGTTGTAATCCACACCATCAACATGTCTAGGATCAGGTGATGTTGTAATCCACACCATCAACATGTAGGATCAGGTGATGTTGTAATCCACACCATCAACATGTCTAGGATCAGGTGATGTTGTATTCTACACCATCAACATGTCTAGGATCAGGTGATGTTGTAATCCACACCATCAACATGTCTAGGATCAGGTGATGTTGTAATCCACACCATCAACATGTCTAGGATCAGGTCACGTTCTAATCTACACCATCAACATGTCTAGGATCAGGTGATGTTGTAATCTACACCATCAACATGTCTAGGATCAGGTGATGTTGTAATCCACACCATCAACATGTCTAGGATCAGGTGATGTTGTAATCCACACCATCAACATGTCTAGGATCAGGTGATGTTGTAATCCACACCATCAACATGTCTAGGATCAGGTCACGTTCTAATCTACACCGTCAACATGTCTAGGATCAGGTGATGTTGTAATCTACACCATCAACATGTCTAGGATCAGGTGATGTTGTAATCTACACCATCAACATGTCTAGGATCAGGTGATGTTGTAATCTACACCATCAACATGTCTAGGATCAGGTGATGTTGTAATCTACACCATCAACATGTCTAGGATCAGGTCACGTTCTAATCTACACCATCAACATGTCTAGGATCAGGTCACGTTCTAATCTACACCATCAACATGTCTAGGATCAGGTGATGTTGTAATCTACACCATCAACATGTCTAGGATCAGGTGATGTTGTAATCTACACCATCAACATGTCTAGGATCAGGTCACGTTCTAATCTACACCATCAACATGTCTAGGATCAGGTCACGTTCTAATCTACACCATCAACATGTCTAGGATCAGGTCACGTTCTAATCTACACCATCAACATGATCTCTGTGTAAAAGAGAAATGAACTATACACTTCTTATTACGCTAGTAATACAAATACCTCTTCATCATCAGCATCATCAGCATGGCACAGTACAAAGTCTCAGGAAACATGGCCACAGAAATATACAATAATGTCCTCAATCACAACGTCACATTTGAAGATTAAAATGTAACTAAGGTTTTCTGGCAACAAAAAAAAACACGATAGTTTTACTCAGTGGTCAAAACAACACCAATGACTTCTCTCCAACCCTCCCCCCCCCCCCCCCCCCCAAAAAAACCCCCAAATAGGACATGATATGTTGTTAGTCAATCTAGTCAATCTCCACAGATTATGTCTTTAATACAAAAAATAAGAGGACAAATATAAATTAATATATATTAAATGAGTCAGGCAGGTACATGGGTCAGAAAGGTGGTCACAGCTCCAGGAGAGGCATGGGGTTGAGGTTTTAACCTAATTACTACCTTATCAATATAAAAACGACACCATCTATGTGTTGTGTGTGAACAGTCTGGTGTGGTTCAAGATGTGTGTTGTGTTGTGTGGATGAAAGGGGTTCCCTCCGTCTCTCCCCACTGGCTGAGAGAACAACGGCTCCACCTGGTGGTGAGTGTGTGAAGTACTACGGTTAATAAATGGGGGGGGGGGGACTCCTACAACACAGGAAACAGGAAGTACACAACAGGAAGTGGTCGTCCGTCAGTGGAACACCGCTCGTCGTCATGGCGAAAAAGAAAAGGAGGAACAGAGTCAACTCTTGTTTTTTTGTTTTTTTGTCTTTTTCTTCGCTTGATAATAAAAATAAGTCAGTTTTTTTGTATTTTACAATATAATTCAACATCTTCTCTGAGGCAGTGAGCCCACAGTCCAGCACTGGCAAGATATTTTCGTTTGTTTGTTGTAGTTTTCTTTGTTTAGTTTTGACTTTTGGGGGGGCAGAAAGAAGGGGGGATGGGGGCAGGTGGAAGGTGGAGGAGGAGGAGAGGTACATGGACGGGTTTCCTCCCAGAGAGAGACAGGAACAGGAACAGGGGGAGGAACAGGAACAGGAATAGGGACAGGAACAGGGGGAGGAACAGGAACAGGAACAGGAACAGGGACAGGAACAGGAACAGGGACAGGGACAGGGGGAGGAACAGGAACAGGAACAGGAACAGGGACAGGAACAGGAACAGGGACAGGAACAGGGGGAGGAACAGGAACAGGAACAGGGACAGGAACAGGATAAGGGACAGGGACAGGGACAGGAACAGGAACAGGAACAGGAAGAAGAACAGGGACAGGAACAGGGGGAGGAACAGGAACAGGGACAGGAACAGGGACAGGGACAGGGACAGGGGGCGGAACAGGGACAGGAACAGGGTCAGGAACAGGAACAGGGGGAGGAACAGGAACAGGGACAGGAACAGGATAAGGGACAGGGACAGGGACAGGAACAGGAACAGGAACAGGAAGAAGAACAGGGACAGGAACAGGGGGAGGAACAGGAACAGGGACAGGAACAGGGACAGGGACAGGGACAGGGGGCGGAACAGGGACAGGAACAGGGTCAGGAACAGGAACAGGAACAGGGACAGGAACAGGAACAGGGGGAGGAACAGGAACAGGGACAGGAACAGGGTCAGGAACAGGAACAGGGGGAGGAACAGGAACAGGGACAGGAACAGGGTCAGGAACAGGAACAGGGGGAGGAACAGGAACAGGAACAGGGACAGGAACAGGGACAGGGGGAGGAACAGGGGGAGGGGGAGGAACAGGAACAGGGACAGGAACAGGAACAGGGGGAGGAACAGGGACAGGAACAGGGACTGGGACAGGAACAGGAACAGGGACAGGAACAGGGGGAGGAACAGGAACAGGAACAGGGACAGGGGGAGGAACAGGAACAGGGACAGGAACAGGAACAGGAACAGGGGGAGGAACAGGAACAGGAACAGGGACAGGAACAGGAACAGCGGGAGGACGTAGCGGGTTGAGGTGGAACCTTTCATCCCAGGGTTCAGGGCCGGGGGGGGGGGGGGGGGTGGGGGGGGGAACGTTTTACGAGGGAGGACACTTTGTACAGCCGCACTTCACCACCTTCTCCACTTCCTGTACGAAGGAGGAGCCGTCGGTGCAGTGGAAGGTGTATTTCCTGCGTTTGGAGCGTAGAGGGGTGCAGCAGCCTATCCCGCCCCCCCCTTCGGCCCCCTCCGGACAGGAGCCGCGGCACTCTAGACGGGAGACCTTCTCCTGGGTTTGGCACGCCGAATAGCCCCTCTGGAGCTGGTGGACATCTCGGAACCGTTCCCCTCGACAGACCACCTCTACAGGGGAAGAGAGAGAGAGAAGAAGAAGAGCTTAGAGAGGGAGAGAGAGAGGGGGGGGTAGTTAGAGGAAGAGATGACTTAGAGAGGGAGAGAGAGAGAGAGGGGGGGTAGTTAGAGGAAGAGATGACTTAGAGAGGGAGAGAGAGAGAGGGGATAGTTAGAGGAAGAGATGACTTAGAGAGGGAGAGAGAGAGAGAGGGGGGATAGTTAGAGGAAGAGATGAATTAGAGAGGGAGAGAGAGGGGGGGGGGTGTAGTTAGAGGAAGAGATGACAGAAAGGGAGAGAGAGAGGGGGGGTAGTTAGAGGAAGAGATGACTTAGAGAGGGAGAGAGAGAGAGAAGGGGGATAGTTAGAGGAAGAGATGACTTAGAGAGGGAGAGAGAGAGGGGGGATAGTTAGAGGAAGAGATGACTTAGAGAGGGAGAGAGAGGGGGGGGGGTAGTTAGAGGAAGAGATGACTTAGAGAGGGAGAGAGGGGGGGTAGTTAAAGGAAGAAATGACTTAGAGAGGGAGAGAGGGAGAGAGAGAGGGGGATAGTTAGAGGAAGAGATGACTTAGAGAGAGAGAGCGAGAGGGGGGATAGTTAGAGGAAGAGATGACTTAGAGAGGGAGAGCGAGAGGGGGGATAGTTAGAGGAAGAGATGACTTAGAGAGAGAGAGCGAGAGGGGGGATAGTTAGAGGAAGAGATGACTTAGAGAGGGAGAGAGGGGGGGTAGTTAAAGGAAGAAATGACTTAGAGAGGGAGAGAGGGAGAGAGAGAGGGGGATAGTTAGAGGAAGAGATGACTTAGAGAGAGAGAGCGAGAGGGGGATAGTTAGAGGAAGAGATGACTTAGAGAGGGAGAGAGAGAGGGGGGGGTAGTTAGAGGAAGAGATGACTTAGAGAGGGAGAGAGGGGGGGTAGTTAAAGGAAGAAATGACTTAGAGAGGGAGAGAGGGGGATAGTTAGAGGAAGAGATGACTTAGAGAGGGAGAGAGGGAGAGAGAGAGGGGGGTAGTTAGAGGAAGATATGACTTAGAGAGGGAGAGAGAGAGAGAGAGAGGGGGGGATAGTTAGAGGAAGAGATGACTTAGAGAGGGGGGGGGGGTAGTTAGAGGAAGAGATGACAGAGAGGGAGAGGGGGGGGGTAGTTAAAGGAAGAAATGACTTAGAGAGAGAGAGAGAGAGAGAGAGGGGGGGGATAGTTAGAGGAAGAGATGACTTAGAGAGGGAGAGAGAGAGAGAGGGGGGGATAGTTAGAGGAAGAGATGACTTAGAGAGGGAGAGAGGGAGAGAGAGAGGGGGATAGTTAGAGGAAGAGATGACTTAGAGAGAGAGAGCGAGAGGGGGGATAGTTAGAGGAAGAGATGACTTAGAGAGGGAGAGAGAGAGAGAGGGGGGATAGTTAGAGGAAGAGATGACTTAGAGAGGGGGGGGGTAGTTAGAGGAAGAGATGACAGAGAGGGAGAGGGGGGGGTAGTTAAAGGAAGAAATGACTTAGAGAGGGAGAGAGAGAGAGAGAGAGGGGGGGGGATAGTTAGAGGAAGAGATGACTTAGAGAGGGAGAGAGAGAGAGAGGGGGGGATAGTTAGAGGAAGAGATGACTTAGAGAGAGAGAGCGAGAGGGGGGATAGTTAGAGGAAGAGATGACTTAGAGAGGGAGAGAGAGAGAGAGAGGGGGGATAGTTAGAGGAAGAGATGACTTAGAGAGGGAGAGAGAGAGAGGGGGGGTAGTTAGAGGAAGAGATGACTTAGAGAGGGGAGGGTAGTTAGAGGAAGAGATGACAGAGAGGGAGGGGGGGGGTAGTTAGAGGAAGAGATGACTTAGAGGGGGAGAGAGAGAGGGGGGATAGTTAGAGGAAGAGATTACTTAGGGGGGGGGGTAGTTAGAGGAAGAGATGACAGAAAGGGAGAGAGAGAGAGGGGGATAGTTAGAGGAAGAGATGACTTAGAGAGGGAGAGAAAGAGAGAGGGGGGATAGTTAGAGGAAGAGATGACTTAGAGAGGTAGAGAGAGAGAGAGGGGGGATAGTTAGAGGAAGAGATGACTTAGAGAGGGAGAGAGAGAGAGAGGGGGGATAGTTAGAGGAAGAGATGACTTAGAGAGGGAGAGAGGGGGGATAGTTAGAGGAAGAGATGACTTAGAGAGCGAGAGAGAGAGAGAGAGGGGGATAGTTAGCGGAAGAGATGACTTAGAGAGGGAGAGAGAGAGGGGGGATAGTTAGAGGAAGAGATGACTTAGAGAGGGAGAGAGAGCGAGAGGGGGGATAGTTAGCGGAAGAGATGACTTAGAGAGGGAGAGAGAGAGGGGGGATAGTTAGAGGAAGAGATGACTTAGAGAGGGAGAGAGAGAGAGAGAGAGGGGGGGGATAGTTAGAGGAAGAGATGACTTAGAGAGAGAGAGCGAGAGGGGGGATAGTTAGCGGAAGAGATTACTTAGAGAGAGAGAGCGAGAGGGGGGATAGTTAGAGGAAGAGATGACTTAGAGAGGGAGAGAGAGAGAGAGAGGGGGGATAGTTAGAGGAAGAGATGACTTAGAGAGGGGGGGGTAGTTAGAGGAAGAGATGACAGAGAGGGAGAGGGGGAGGGGTAGTTAAAGGAAGAAATGACTTAGAGAGGGAGAGAGAGAGAGGGGGGGATAGTTAGAGGAAGAGATGACTTAGAGAGGGAGAGAGAGAGAGAGGGGATAGTTAGAGGAAGAGATGACTTAGAGGGGGGGGTAGTTAAAGGAAGAGATGACAGAGGGAGAGAGAGGGGGGGTAGTTAAAGGAAGAGATGACTTAGAGAGGGAGAGAGAGAAAGAGAGAGGGGGGATAGTTAGAGGAAGAGATTACTTAGAGAGGGAGAGAGAGAGGGGGGGATAGTTAGAGGAAGAGATGACTTAGAGAGGGAGAGAGAGAGAGAGGGGATAGTTAGAGGAAGAGATGACTTAGAGAGAGAGAGCGAGAGGGGGGATAGTTAGAGGAAGACATGACTTAGAGAGGGAGAGAGAGAGAGAGAGAGGGGGGGATAGTTAGAGGAAGACATGACAGAAAGGGAGAGAGAGAGGGGGGTAGTTAGAGGAAGAGATGACTTAGAGAGGGAGAGAGAGAGGGGGGGATAGTTAGAGGAAGAGATGACTTAGAGAGAGAGAGAGAGGGGGGGTAGTTAGAGGAAGAGATTACTTAGAGAGGGAGAGAGAGAGGGGGGGATAGTTAGAGGAAGAGATGACTTAGAGAGAGAGAGCGAGAGGGGGGATAGTTAGAGGAAGAGATGACTTAGAGAGGGAGAGAGAGAGAGAGAGGGGGGGGGATAGTTAGAGGAAGAGATGACTTAGAGAGGGAGAGAGAGAGAGAGAGAGGGGGGGGATAGTTAGAGGAAGAGATGACTTAGAGAGAGAGAGCGAGAGGGGGGATAGTTAGCGGAAGAGATTACTTAGAGAGAGAGAGCGAGAGGGGGGATAGTTAGAGGAAGAGATGACTTAGAGAGGGAGAGAGAGAGAGAGGGGGGGATAGTTAGAGGAAGAGATGACTTAGAGAGGGGGGGGTAGTTAGAGGAAGAGATGACAGAGAGGGAGAGGGGGATGGGTAGTTAAAGGAAGAAATGACTTAGAGAGGGAGAGAGAGAGAGGGGGGGATAGTTAGAGGAAGAGATGACTTAGAGAGGGAGAGAGAGAGAGAGAGGGGATAGTTAGAGGAAGAGATGACTTAGAGGGGGGGGTAGTTAAAGGAAGAGATGACAGAGGGAGAGAGAGGGGGGGTAGTTAAAGGAAGAGATGACTTAGAGAGGGAGAAAGAGAGAGGGGGGAAAGTTAGAGGAAGAGATTACTTAGAGAGGGAGAGAGAGAGGGGGGGATAGTTAGAGGAAGAGATGACTTAGAGAGGGAGAGAGTGAGAGAGGGGATAGTTAGAGGAAGAGATGACTTAGAGAGAGAGAGCGAGAGGGGGGATAGTTAGAGGAAGAGATGACTTAGAGAGGGAGAGAGAGAGAGAGAGAGGGGGGGATAGTTAGAGGAAGAGATGACAGAAAGGGAGAGAGACAGGGGGGTAGTTAGAGGAAGAGATGACTTAGAGAGGGAGAGAGAGAGGGGGGGGATAGTTAGAGGAAGAGATGACTTAGAGAGAGAGAGAGAGAGGGGGGTAGTTAGAGGAAGAGATTACTTAGAGAGGGAGAGAGAGAGGGGGGGATAGTTAGAGGAAGAGATGACTTAGAGAGAGAGAGCGAGAGGGGGGATAGTTAGAGGAAGAGATGACTTAGAGAGGGAGAGAGAGAGAGAGAGAGGGGGGGATAGTTAGAGGAAGAGATGACTTAGAGAGGGGGGGGTAGTTAGAGGAAGAGATGACAGAGGGGGAGAGGGGGGGGGGGGGTAGTTAAAGGATGAAATGACTTATAGAGGGAGAGAGAGAGAGAGAGGGGGGATAGTTAGAGGAAGAGATGACTTAGAGAGGGAGAGAGAGAGAGAGAGGGGGGATAGTTAGAGGAAGAGATGACTTAGAGAGGGAGAGAGAGAGAGGGGGCGTAGTTAGAGGAAGAGATTACTTAGAGAGAGGGGGGGTAGTTAGAGGAAGAGATGACTTAGAGAGGGAGAGAGAGAGAGAGGGGGGATAGTTAGAGGAAGATATGACTTAGAGAGGGAGAGAGAGAGAGGGGGGATAGTTAGAGGAAGAGATTACTTAGAGAGGGGGGGGGTAGTTAGAGGAAGAGATGACAGAGAGGGAGAGAGGGGGGGGTAGTTAGAGGAAGAGATGACTTAGAGGGGGGGTAGTTAGAGGAAGAGATGACAGAAAGGGAGAGAGAGAGGGGGGTAGTTAGAGGAAGAGATGACTTAGAGAGGGAGAGAGAGAGAGAGGGGGGATAGTTAGAGGAAGAGATGACAGAGAGGGAGAGAGGGGGGGGGGTAGTTAGAGGAAGAGATGACTTAGAGGGGGGGTAGTTAGAGGAAGAGATGACAGAAAGGGAGAGAGAGAGGGGGGTAGTTAGAGGAAGAGATGACTTAGAGAGGGAGAGAGAGAGAGAGGGGGGATAGTTAGAGGAAGAGATGACTTAGAGAGGGAGAGAGAGGGGGGGATAGTTAGAGGAAGAGATGACTTAGAGAGGGAGAGAGAGAGAGAGAGGGGGGATAGTTAGAGGAAGATATGACTTAGAGAGGGAGAGAGCGAGAGGGGGGATAGTTAGAGGAAGAGATGACTTAGAGAGGGAGAGAGAGAGAGAGAGAGAGAGGGGGGATAGTTAGAGGAAGAGATGACTTAGAGAGGGGGGGGTAGTTAGAGGAAGAGATGACAGAGAGGGAGAGGGGGGGGGGGTAGTTAAAGGATGAAATGACTTAGAGAGGGAGAGAGAGAGAGAGAGAGAGGGGGGATAGTTAGAGGAAGAGATGACTTAGAGAGGGAGAGAGAGAGAGAGAGGGGGGATAGTTAGAGGAAGAGATGACTTGGGGGGGTAGTTAAAGGAAGAGATGACAGAGGGAGAGAGAGGGGGGGGTAGTTAAAGGAAGAGATGACAGAGAGGGAGAGAGAGAGAGAGAGAGAGGGGGGATAGTTAGAGGAAGATATGACTTAGAGAGGGAGAGAGAGAGAGGGGGGATAGTTAGAGGAAGAGATTACTTAGAGAGGGGGGGGTAGTTAGAGGAAGAGATGACAGAGAGGGAGAGGGGGGGGGGTAGTTAGAGGAAGAGATGACTTAGAGGGGGAGAGAGAGAGAGGGGGGATAGTTAGAGGAAGAGATTACTTAGAGGGGGGGGTAGTTAGAGGAAGAGATGACAGAAAGGGAGAGAGAGAGGGGGGGTAGTTAGAGGAAGAGATGACTTAGAGGGAGAGAAAGAGAGAGGGGGGATAGTTAGAGGAAGAGATGACTTAGAGAGGTAGAGAGAGAGAGAGGGGGGATAGTTAGAGGAAGAGATGACTTAGAGAGGGAGAGAGAGAGAGAGGGGGGATAGTTAGAGGAAGAGATGACTTAGAGAGGGAGAGAGGGGGGATAGTTAGAGGAAGAGATGACTTAGAGAGCGAGAGAGAGAGAGAGAGGGGGATAGTTAGCGGAAGAGATGACTTAGAGAGGGAGAGAGAGAGGGGGGATAGTTAGAGGAAGAGATGACTTAGAGAGGGAGAGAGAGCGAGAGGGGGGATAGTTAGCGGAAGAGATGACTTAGAGAGGGAGAGAGAGAGGGGGGATAGTTAGAGGAAGAGATGACTTAGAGAGGGAGAGAGAGAGAGAGAGAGGGGGGGGATAGTTAGAGGAAGAGATGACTTAGAGAGAGAGAGCGAGAGGGGGGATAGTTAGCGGAAGAGATTACTTAGAGAGAGAGAGCGAGAGGGGGGATAGTTAGAGGAAGAGATGACTTAGAGAGGGAGAGAGAGAGAGAGAGGGGGGATAGTTAGAGGAAGAGATGACTTAGAGAGGGGGGGGTAGTTAGAGGAAGAGATGACAGAGAGGGAGAGGGGGAGGGGTAGTTAAAGGAAGAAATGACTTAGAGAGGGAGAGAGAGAGAGGGGGGGATAGTTAGAGGAAGAGATGACTTAGAGAGGGAGAGAGAGAGAGAGGGGATAGTTAGAGGAAGAGATGACTTAGAGGGGGGGGTAGTTAAAGGAAGAGATGACAGAGGGAGAGAGAGGGGGGGTAGTTAAAGGAAGAGATGACTTAGAGAGGGAGAGAGAGAAAGAGAGAGGGGGGATAGTTAGAGGAAGAGATTACTTAGAGAGGGAGAGAGAGAGGGGGGGATAGTTAGAGGAAGAGATGACTTAGAGAGGGAGAGAGAGAGAGAGGGGATAGTTAGAGGAAGAGATGACTTAGAGAGAGAGAGCGAGAGGGGGGATAGTTAGAGGAAGACATGACTTAGAGAGGGAGAGAGAGAGAGAGAGAGGGGGGGATAGTTAGAGGAAGACATTACAGAAAGGGAGAGAGAGAGGGGGGTAGTTAGAGGAAGAGATGACTTAGAGAGGGAGAGAGAGAGGGGGGGATAGTTAGAGGAAGAGATGACTTAGAGAGAGAGAGAGAGGGGGGGTAGTTAGAGGAAGAGATTACTTAGAGAGGGAGAGAGAGAGGGGGGGATAGTTAGAGGAAGAGATGACTTAGAGAGAGAGAGCGAGAGGGGGGATAGTTAGAGGAAGAGATGACTTAGAGAGGGAGAGAGAGAGAGAGAGGGGGGGGGATAGTTAGAGGAAGAGATGACTTAGAGAGGGAGAGAGAGAGAGAGAGAGGGGGGGGATAGTTAGAGGAAGAGATGACTTAGAGAGAGAGAGCGAGAGGGGGGATAGTTAGCGGAAGAGATTACTTAGAGAGAGAGAGCGAGAGGGGGGATAGTTAGAGGAAGAGATGACTTAGAGAGGGAGAGAGAGAGAGAGGGGGGGGATAGTTAGAGGAAGAGATGACTTAGAGAGGGGGGGGTAGTTAGAGGAAGAGATGACAGAGAGGGAGAGGGGGAGGGGTAGTTAAAGGAAGAAATGACTTAGAGAGGGAGAGAGAGAGAGGGGGGGATAGTTAGAGGAAGAGATGACTTAGAGAGGGAGAGAGAGAGAGAGAGGGGATAGTTAGAGGAAGAGATGACTTAGAGGGGGGGGTAGTTAAAGGAAGAGATGACAGAGGGAGAGAGAGGGGGGGTAGTTAAAGGAAGAGATGACTTAGAGAGGGAGAGAGAGAAAGAGAGAGGGGGGATAGTTAGAGGAAGAGATTACTTAGAGAGGGAGAGAGAGAGGGGGGGATAGTTAGAGGAAGAGATGACTTAGAGAGGGAGAGAGAGAGAGAGGGGATAGTTAGAGGAAGAGATGACTTAGAGGGGGGGGTAGTTAAAGGAAGAGATGACAGAGGGAGAGAGAGGGGGGGTAGTTAAAGGAAGAGATGACTTAGAGAGGGAGAGAGAGAAAGAGAGAGGGGGGATAGTTAGAGGAAGAGATTACTTAGAGAGGGAGAGAGAGAGGGGGGGATAGTTAGAGGAAGAGATGACTTAGAGAGGGAGAGAGAGAGAGAGGGGATAGTTAGAGGAAGAGATGACTTAGAGAGAGAGAGCGAGAGGGGGGATAGTTAGAGGAAGACATGACTTAGAGAGGGAGAGAGAGAGAGAGAGAGGGGGGGATAGTTAAAGGAAGAAATGACTTAGAGAGGGAGAGAGAGAGAGGGGGGGATAGTTAGAGGAAGAGATGACTTAGAGAGGGAGAGAGAGAGAGAGGGGATAGTTAGAGGAAGAGATGACTTAGAGGGGGGGGTAGTTAAAGGAAGAGATGACAGAGGGAGAGAGAGGGGGGGTAGTTAAAGGAAGAGATGACTTAGAGAGGGAGAGAGAGAAAGAGAGAGGGGGGATAGTTAGAGGAAGAGATTACTTAGAGAGGGAGAGAGAGAGGGGGGGATAGTTAGAGGAAGAGATGACTTAGAGAGGGAGAGAGAGAGAGAGGGGATAGTTAGAGGAAGAGATGACTTAGAGAGAGAGAGCGAGAGGGGGGATAGTTAGAGGAAGACATGACTTAGAGAGGGAGAGAGAGAGAGAGAGAGGGGGGGATAGTTAGAGGAAGACATGACAGAAAGGGAGAGAGAGAGGGGGGTAGTTAGAGGAAGAGATGACTTAGAGAGGGAGAGAGAGAGGGGGGGATAGTTAGAGGAAGAGATGACTTAGAGAGAGAGAGAGAGGGGGGGTAGTTAGAGGAAGAGATTACTTAGAGAGGGAGAGAGAGAGGGGGGGATAGTTAGAGGAAGAGATGACTTAGAGAGAGAGAGCGAGAGGGGGGATAGTTAGAGGAAGAGATGACTTAGAGAGGGAGAGAGAGAGAGAGAGGGGGGGGGATAGTTAGAGGAAGAGATGACTTAGAGAGGGAGAGAGAGAGAGAGAGAGGGGGGGGATAGTTAGAGGAAGAGATGACTTAGAGAGAGAGAGCGAGAGGGGGGATAGTTAGCGGAAGAGATTACTTAGAGAGAGAGAGCGAGAGGGGGGATAGTTAGAGGAAGAGATGACTTAGAGAGGGAGAGAGAGAGAGAGGGGGGGGATAGTTAGAGGAAGAGATGACTTAGAGAGGGGGGGGGTAGTTAGAGGAAGAGATGACAGAGAGGGAGAGGGGGAGGGGTAGTTAAAGGAAGAAATGACTTAGAGAGGGAGAGAGAGAGAGGGGGGGATAGTTAGAGGAAGAGATGACTTAGAGAGGGAGAGAGAGAGAGAGAGGGGATAGTTAGAGGAAGAGATGACTTAGAGGGGGGGGTAGTTAAAGGAAGAGATGACAGAGGGAGAGAGAGGGGGGGTAGTTAAAGGAAGAGATGACTTAGAGAGGGAGAGAGAGAAAGAGAGAGGGGGGATAGTTAGAGGAAGAGATTACTTAGAGAGGGAGAGAGAGAGGGGGGGATAGTTAGAGGAAGAGATGACTTAGAGAGGGAGAGAGTGAGAGAGGGGATAGTTAGAGGAAGAGATGACTTAGAGAGAGAGAGCGAGAGGGGGGATAGTTAGAGGAAGAGATGACTTAGAGAGGGAGAGAGAGAGAGAGAGAGGGGGGGATAGTTAGAGGAAGAGATGACAGAAAGGGAGAGAGACAGGGGGGGTAGTTAGAGGAAGAGATGACTTAGAGAGGGAGAGAGAGAGGGGGGGATAGTTAGAGGAAGAGATGACTTAGAGAGAGAGAGAGAGGGGGGGTAGTTAGAGGAAGAGATTACTTAGAGAGGGAGAGAGAGAGGGGGGGATAGTTAGAGGAAGAGATGACTTAGAGAGAGAGAGCGAGAGGGGGGATAGTTAGAGGAAGAGATGACTTAGAGAGGGAGAGAGAGAGAGAGAGAGGGGGGGATAGTTAGAGGAAGAGATGACTTAGAGAGGGGGGGGTAGTTAGAGGAAGAGATGACAGAGGGGGAGAGGGGGGGGGTAGTTAAAGGATGAAATGACTTATAGAGGGAGAGAGAGAGAGAGAGGGGGGATAGTTAGAGGAAGAGATGACTTAGAGAGGGAGAGAGAGAGAGAGAGGGGGGATAGTTAGAGGAAGAGATGACTTAGAGAGGGAGAGAGAGAGAGGGGGCGTAGTTAGAGGAAGAGATTACTTAGAGAGAGGGGGGGTAGTTAGAGGAAGAGATGACTTAGAGAGGGAGAGAGAGAGAGAGGGGGGATAGTTAGAGGAAGATATGACTTAGAGAGGGAGAGAGAGAGAGGGGGGATAGTTAGAGGAAGAGATTACTTAGAGAGGGGGGGGTAGTTAGAGGAAGAGATGACAGAGAGGGAGAGAGGGGGGGGGTAGTTAGAGGAAGAGATGACTTAGAGGGGGGGTAGTTAGAGGAAGAGATGACAGAAAGGGAGAGAGAGAGGGGGGTAGTTAGAGGAAGAGATGACTTAGAGAGGGAGAGAGAGAGAGAGGGGGGATAGTTAGAGGAAGAGATGACAGAGAGGGAGAGAGGGGGGGGGGGTAGTTAGAGGAAGAGATGACTTAGAGGGGGGGTAGTTAGAGGAAGAGATGACAGAAAGGGAGAGAGAGAGGGGGGTAGTTAGAGGAAGAGATGACTTAGAGAGGGAGAGAGAGAGAGAGGGGGGATAGTTAGAGGAAGAGATGACTTAGAGAGGGAGAGAGAGGGGGGGGATAGTTAGAGGAAGAGATGACTTAGAGAGGGAGAGAGAGAGAGAGAGGGGGGATAGTTAGAGGAAGATATGACTTAGAGAGGGAGAGAGCGAGAGGGGGGATAGTTAGAGGAAGAGATGACTTAGAGAGGGAGAGAGAGAGAGAGAGAGAGAGGGGGGATAGTTAGAGGAAGAGATGACTTAGAGAGGGGGGGGTAGTTAGAGGAAGAGATGACAGAGAGGGAGAGGGGGGGGGGGGTAGTTAAAGGATGAAATGACTTAGAGAGGGAGAGAGAGAGAGAGAGAGAGGGGGGATAGTTAGAGGAAGAGATGACTTAGAGAGGGAGAGAGAGAGAGAGAGGGGGGATAGTTAGAGGAAGAGATGACTTGGGGGGGTAGTTAAAGGAAGAGATGACAGAGGGAGAGAGAGGGGGGGGTAGTTAAAGGAAGAGATGACTTAGAGAGGGAGAGAGAGAGAGAGAGAGAGGGGGGATAGTTAGAGGAAGATATGACTTAGAGAGGGAGAGAGAGAGAGGGGGGATAGTTAGAGGAAGAGATTACTTAGAGAGGGGGGGGTAGTTAGAGGAAGAGATGACAGAGAGGGAGAGGGGGGGGGGGGTAGTTAGAGGAAGAGATGACTTAGAGGGGGAGAGAGAGAGAGGGGGGATAGTTAGAGGAAGAGATTACTTAGAGGGGGGGGTAGTTAGAGGAAGAGATGACAGAAAGGGAGAGAGAGAGGGGGGGTAGTTAGAGGAAGAGATAATAAATAAAAAATAAATTGGTCATTTAGCAGACGCTCTTATCCAGAGCGACTTACAGGAGCAATTAGGGTTAAGTGCCTTGCTCAAGGGCACATCGACAGATTTTTCACCTAGTCGGCTTGGGGATTAGAACCAGCGACCTTTCGGTTACTAGTACAACGCTCTTAACCACTAAGCTACCTGCCGCCCAGGTGACTTAGAGAGGGATGACTTAGAGAGGGAGAAAGAGAGAGAGGGGGGATAGTTAGAGGAAGAGATGACTTAGAGAGGGAGAGAGAGAGGGGGGATAGTTAGAGGAAGAGATGACTTAGACAGGGAGAGAGAGAGAGAGAGAGAGGGGGATAGTTAGCGGAAGAGATGACTTAGAGAGGGAGAGAGAGAGGGGGGATAGTTAGAGGAAGAGATGACTTAGAGAGGGAGAGAGAGAGGGGGGGATAGTTAGAGGAAGAGATGACTTAGAGAGAGAGAGCGAGAGGGGGGATAGTTAGCGGAAGAGATGACTTAGAGAGAGAGAGCGAGAGGGGGGATAGTTAGAGGAAGAGATGACTTAGAGAGAGAGAGAGAGAGAGAGAGGGGGGATAGTTAGAGGAAGAGATGACTTAGAGAGGGGGGGGGTAGTTAGAGGAAGAGATGACAGAGAGGGAGGGGGGGTAGTTAAAGGAAGAAATGACTTAGAGAGAGAGAGAGAGAGAGAGAGACAGAGGGGGGGTAGTTAGAGGAAGAGATGACTTAGAGAGGGAGAGAGAGAGAGAGGGGGGGGTAGTTAGAGGAAGAGATGACTTAGAGAGGGAGAGAGAGAGAGAGAAGGGGATAGTTAGAGGAAGAGATTACTTAGAGAGAGGGGGGGTAGTTAGAGGAAGAGATGACTTAGAGAGGGAGAGAGAGGGGGGGATAGTTAGAGGAAGAGATTACTTAGAGAGGGAGAGAGAGAGGGGGGGGTAGTTAGAGGAAGAGATGACTTAGAGAGGGAGAGAGAGAGAGAGGGGGGGTAGTTAGAGGAAGAGATGACTTAGAGAGGGAGAGAGAGAGAGAGGGGGGGATAGTTAGAGGAAGAGATGACTTAGAGAGAGAGAGAGGGGGCGTAGTTAGAGGAAGAGATTACTTAGAGAGAGGGGGGGTAGTTAGAGGAAGAGATGACTTAGAGAGGGAGAGAGAGAGAGGGGGGGGTAGTTAGAGGAAGAGATAACTTAGAGAGGGAGAGAGAGAGGGGGGATAGGTAGTGGAAGAGATGACTTAGAGAGGGAGAGAGAGAGAGAGGGGGGGATAGTTAGAGGAAGAGATGACTTAGAGAGAGAGAGAGAGAGAGAGAGGGGATAGTTAGAGGAAGAGATTACTTAGAGGGGGGGAGAGAGAGAGAGGGGGGATAGTTAGAGGAAGAGATGACTTAGAGAGGGAGAGAGAGAGAGAGGGGGGTAGTTAGAGGAAGAGATGACTTAGAGAGGGAGAGAGAGAGAGAGGGGGGGTAGTTAGAGGAAGAGATGACTTAGAGAGGGAGAGAGAGAGAGAGGGGGGGATAGTTAGAGGAAGAGATGACTTAGAGAGAGAGAGAGGGGGCGTAGTTAGAGGAAGAGATTACTTAGAGAGAGGGGGGGTAGTTAGAGGAAGAGATGACTTAGAGAGGGAGAGAGAGAGAGGGGGGGGGTAGTTAGAGGAAGAGATAACTTAGAGAGAGAGAGAGAGAGGGGGGGATAGTTAAAGGAAGAAATGACTTAGAGAGGGAGAGAGAGAGAGGGGGGGATAGTTAGAGGAAGAGATGACTTAGAGAGGGAGAGAGAGAGAGAGGGGATAGTTAGAGGAAGAGATGACTTAGAGGGGGGGGTAGTTAAAGGAAGAGATGACAGAGGGAGAGAGAGGGGGGGGTAGTTAAAGGAAGAGATGACTTAGAGAGGGAGAGAGAGAAAGAGAGAGGGGGGATAGTTAGAGGAAGAGATTACTTAGAGAGGGAGAGAGAGAGGGGGGGATAGTTAGAGGAAGAGATGACTTAGAGAGGGAGAGAGAGAGAGAGGGGATAGTTAGAGGAAGAGATGACTTAGAGAGAGAGAGCGAGAGGGGGGGATAGTTAGAGGAAGACATGACTTAGAGAGGGAGAGAGAGAGAGAGAGAGGGGGGGATAGTTAGAGGAAGACATGACAGAAAGGGAGAGAGAGAGGGGGGTAGTTAGAGGAAGAGATGACTTAGAGAGGGAGAGAGAGAGGGGGGGATAGTTAGAGGAAGAGATGACTTAGAGAGAGAGAGAGAGGGGGGGTAGTTAGAGGAAGAGATTACTTAGAGAGGGAGAGAGAGAGGGGGGGATAGTTAGAGGAAGAGATGACTTAGAGAGAGAGAGCGAGAGGGGGGGATAGTTAGAGGAAGAGATGACTTAGAGAGGGAGAGAGAGAGAGAGAGGGGGGGGGATAGTTAGAGGAAGAGATGACTTAGAGAGGGAGAGAGAGAGAGAGAGAGGGGGGGGATAGTTAGAGGAAGAGATGACTTAGAGAGAGAGAGCGAGAGGGGGGATAGTTAGCGGAAGAGATTACTTAGAGAGAGAGAGCGAGAGGGGGGATAGTTAGAGGAAGAGATGACTTAGAGAGGGAGAGAGAGAGAGAGGGGGGGGATAGTTAGAGGAAGAGATGACTTAGAGAGGGGGGGGTAGTTAGAGGAAGAGATGACAGAGAGGGAGAGGGGGAGGGGTAGTTAAAGGAAGAAATGACTTAGAGAGGGAGAGAGAGAGAGGGGGGGATAGTTAGAGGAAGAGATGACTTAGAGAGGGAGAGAGAGAGAGAGAGGGGATAGTTAGAGGAAGAGATGACTTAGAGGGGGGGGGTAGTTAAAGGAAGAGATGACAGAGGGAGAGAGAGGGGGGGGTAGTTAAAGGAAGAGATGACTTAGAGAGGGAGAGAGAGAAAGAGAGAGGGGGGGATAGTTAGAGGAAGAGATTACTTAGAGAGGGAGAGAGAGAGGGGGGGATAGTTAGAGGAAGAGATGACTTAGAGAGGGAGAGAGTGAGAGAGGGGATAGTTAGAGGAAGAGATGACTTAGAGAGAGAGAGCGAGAGGGGGGATAGTTAGAGGAAGAGATGACTTAGAGAGGGAGAGAGAGAGAGAGAGAGGGGGGGATAGTTAGAGGAAGAGATGACAGAAAGGGAGAGAGACAGGGGGGTAGTTAGAGGAAGAGATGACTTAGAGAGGGAGAGAGAGAGGGGGGGGATAGTTAGAGGAAGAGATGACTTAGAGAGAGAGAGAGAGGGGGGGTAGTTAGAGGAAGAGATTACTTAGAGAGGGAGAGAGAGAGGGGGGGGATAGTTAGAGGAAGAGATGACTTAGAGAGAGAGAGCGAGAGGGGGGATAGTTAGAGGAAGAGATGACTTAGAGAGGGAGAGAGAGAGAGAGAGAGGGGGGGATAGTTAGAGGAAGAGATGACTTAGAGAGGGGGGGTAGTTAGAGGAAGAGATGACAGAGGGGGAGAGGGGGGGGTAGTTAAAGGATGAAATGACTTAGATAGAGGGAGAGAGAGAGAGAGGGGGGATAGTTAGTAGAGGAGATGACTTAGAGAGGGAGAGAGAGAGAGAGAGGGGGGATAGTTAGAGGAAGAGATGACTTAGAGAGGGAGAGAGAGAGAGGGGGCGTAGTTAGAGGAAGAGATTACTTAGAGAGAGGGGGGGGTAGTTAGAGGAAGAGATGACTTAGAGAGGGAGAGAGAGAGAGAGGGGGGATAGTTAGAGGAAGATATGACTTAGAGAGGGAGAGAGAGAGGGGGGATAGTTAGAGGAAGAGATTACTTAGAGAGGGGGGGGGGTAGTTAGAGGAAGAGATGACAGAGAGGGAGAGAGGGGGGGGGTAGTTAGAGGAAGAGATGACTTAGAGGGGGGGTAGTTAGAGGATGACAGAAAGGGAGAGAGAGAGGGGGGGTAGTTAGAGGAAGAGATGAATTAGAGAGGGAGAGAGAGAGAGAGGGGGGATAGTTAGAGGAAGAGATGACAGAGAGGGAGAGAGGGGGGGGGGGGTAGTTAGAGGAAGAGATGACTTAGAGGGGGGGTAGTTAGAGGAAGAGATGACAGAAAGGGAGAGAGAGAGGGGGGTAGTTAGAGGAAGAGATGACTTAGAGAGGGAGAGAGAGAGAGAGGGGGGATAGTTAGAGGAAGAGATGACTTAGAGAGGGAGAGAGAGGGGGGGAATAGTTAGAGGAAGAGATGACTTAGAGAGGGAGAGAGAGAGAGAGAGGGGGGATAGTTAGAGGAAGATATGACTTAGAGAGGGAGAGAGCGAGAGGGGGGATAGTTAGAGGAAGAGATGACTTAGAGAGGGAGAGAGAGAGAGAGAGAGAGAGGGGGGATAGTTAGAGGAAGAGATGACTTAGAGAGGGGGGGGTAGTTAGAGGAAGAGATGACAGAGAGGGAGAGGGGGGGGGGGTAGTTAAGGATGAAATGACTTAGAGAGGGAGAGAGAGAGAGAGAGAGAGGGGGGATAGTTAGAGGAAGAGATGACTTAGAGAGGGAGAGAGAGAGAGAGAGGGGGGATAGTTAGAGGAAGAGATGACTTGGGGGGGTAGTTAAAGGAAGAGATGACAGAGGGAGAGAGAGGGGGGGGTAGTTAAAGGAAGAGATGACTTAGAGAGGGAGAGAGAGAGAGAGAGAGAGGGGGGATAGTTAGAGGAAGATATGACTTAGAGAGGGAGAGAGAGAGAGGGGGGATAGTTAGAGGAAGAGATTACTTTGAGAGGGGGGGGGTAGTTAGAGGAAGAGATGACAGAGAGGGAGAGGGGGGGGGGGGTAGTTAGAGGAAGAGATGACTTAGAGGGGGAGAGAGAGAGAGGGGGGATAGTTAGAGGAAGAGATTACTTAGAGGGGGGGGTAGTTAGAGGAAGAGATGACAGAAAGGGAGAGAGAGAGGGGGGGTAGTTAGAGGAAGAGATAATAAATAAAAAATAAATTGGTCATTTAGCAGACGCTCTTATCCAGAGCGACTTACAGGAGCAATTAGGGTTAAGTGCCTTGCTCAAGGGCACATCGACAGATTTTTC
Source organism: Coregonus lavaretus (assembly GCF_964263955.1). Classification (NCBI taxonomy): domain Eukaryota; kingdom Metazoa; phylum Chordata; class Actinopteri; order Salmoniformes; family Salmonidae; genus Coregonus; species Coregonus lavaretus. The sequence continues at coordinate 74,938 of NW_028165131.1, forward strand.
ACCTAGTCGGCTTGGGGATTAGAACCAGCGACCTTTCGGTTACTAGTACAACGCTCTTAACCACTAAGCTACCTGCCGCCCAGGTGACTTAGAGAGGGATGACTTAGAGAGGGAGAAAGAGAGAGAGGGGGGATAGTTAGAGGAAGAGATGACTTAGAGAGGGAGAGAGAGAGGGGGGATAGTTAGAGGAAGAGATGACTTAGACAGGGAGAGAGAGAGAGAGAGAGAGGGGGATAGTTAGCGGAAGAGATGACTTAGAGAGGGAGAGAGAGAGGGGGGATAGTTAGAGGAAGAGATGACTTAGAGAGGGAGAGAGAGAGGGGGGGATAGTTAGAGGAAGAGATGACTTAGAGAGAGAGAGCGAGAGGGGGGATAGTTAGCGGAAGAGATGACTTAGAGAGAGAGAGCGAGAGGGGGGATAGTTAGAGGAAGAGATGACTTAGAGAGAGAGAGAGAGAGAGAGAGGGGGGATAGTTAGAGGAAGAGATGACTTAGAGAGGGGGGGGGTAGTTAGAGGAAGAGATGACAGAGAGGGAGGGGGGGTAGTTAAAGGAAGAAATGACTTAGAGAGAGAGAGAGAGAGAGAGAGACAGAGGGGGGGTAGTTAGAGGAAGAGATGACTTAGAGAGGGAGAGAGAGAGAGAGGGGGGGGGTAGTTAGAGGAAGAGATGACTTAGAGAGGGAGAGAGAGAGAGAGAAGGGGATAGTTAGAGGAAGAGATTACTTAGAGAGAGGGGGGGGTAGTTAGAGGAAGAGATGACTTAGAGAGGGAGAGAGAGGGGGGGATAGTTAGAGGAAGAGATTACTTAGAGAGGGAGAGAGAGAGGGGGGGGTAGTTAGAGGAAGAGATGACTTAGAGAGGGAGAGAGAGAGAGAGGGGGGGTAGTTAGAGGAAGAGATGACTTAGAGAGGGAGAGAGAGAGAGAGGGGGGGATAGTTAGAGGAAGAGATGACTTAGAGAGAGAGAGAGGGGGCGTAGTTAGAGGAAGAGATTACTTAGAGAGAGGGGGGGGTAGTTAGAGGAAGAGATGACTTAGAGAGGGAGAGAGAGAGAGGGGGGGGTAGTTAGAGGAAGAGATAACTTAGAGAGGGAGAGAGAGAGGGGGGATAGGTAGTGGAAGAGATGACTTAGAGAGGGAGAGAGAGAGAGAGGGGGGGATAGTTAGAGGAAGAGATGACTTAGAGAGAGAGAGAGAGAGAGAGAGGGGATAGTTAGAGGAAGAGATGACTTAGAGAGGGAGAGAGAGAGAGAGGGGGGATAGTTAGAGGAAGAGATGACTTAGAGAGGGAGAGAGAGAGAGAGGGGGGATAGTTAGAGGAAGAGATGACTTAGAGGGGGGGGGGGTAGTTAGAGGAAGATATGACTTAGAGAGGGAGAGAGAGAGAGAGGGGGGATAGTTAGAGGAAGAGATGACTTAGAGAGGGAGAGAGAGAGGGGGGATAGTTAGAGGAAGAGATGACTTAGAGAGGGAGAGAGAGAGAGAGAGGGGGGATAGTTAGAGGAAGAGATGACTTAGAGAGGGAGAGAGAGCGAGAGGGGGGGTAGTTAAAGGAAGAGATGACAGAGAGGGAGAGAGAGAGGGGGGGGGGATAGTTAGAGGAAGAGATGACTTAGAGGGAGAGAGGGGGGGTAGTTTAAGTAAGAAATGACTTAGAGAGGGAGAGAGAGAGAGAGAGAGGGGGGATAGTTAGAGGAGGAAGAAATGACTTAGAGAGGGAGAGAGAGAGGGAGGATAGTTAGAGGAAGAGATGACTTAGAGAGGGAGAGAGAGAGAGGAGAGAGAGGGGGGATAGTTAGAGAAGAGATGACAGAGAGGGGGGGGTAGTTAGAGGAAGAGATGACTTAGAGAGGGAGAGAGAGAGAGGGGGGATAGTTAGAGGAAGAGATGACTTAGAGAGGGAGAGAGAGAGAGGGGGGGGATAGTTAGAGGAAGAGATGACCTATAGAGAGAGAGAGAGAGAGGGGGGGATAGTTAGAGGAAGAGATTACTTAGAGAGGGGGGGGGGTAGTTAGAGGAAGAGATGACTTAGAGAGGGAGAGAGAGAGAGAGAGAGAGAGAGAGAGAGGGGGGGGGGTAGTTAGAGGAAGAGATGACAGAGAGGGAGAGAGGGGGGGTAGTTAAAGGAAGAAATGACTTAGAGAGGGAGAGAGAGAGAGAGAGAGAGGGGGGATAGTTAGAGGAAGAGATTACTTAGAGAGGGAGAGAGAGGGGGGGGTAGTTAAAGGAAGAGATGACTTAGAGAGGGGGAGAGAGAGAGGGGGGATAGTTAGAGGAAGAGATTACTTAGAGGGGGGGGGGTAGTTAGAGGAAGAGATGACAGAGGGAGAGAGAGGGGGGGTAGTTAAAGGAAGAGATGACTTAGAGAGGGCGAGAGAGAGAGAGAGAGAGAGAGGGGGGATAGTTAGAGGAAGAGATTACTTAGAGAGGGAGAGAGAGAGGGGGGTAGTTAAAGGAAGAGATGACTTAGAGAGGGGGGAGAGAGAGAGGGGGGATAGTTAGAGGAAGAGATGACTTAGAGAGGGGAGAGAGAGGGGGGGTAGGTAGAGGAAGAGATGACTTAG
>NW_028165131.1:82500-88161 GCF_964263955.1 Coregonus lavaretus
CAGTCAGACCCCCAGGTCCTGTCCCTGCTCCAGTCAGACCCCCAGGTCCTGTCCCTGTCCCTGCTCCAGTCAGACCCCCAGGTCCTGTCCCTGTCCCTGTTCCAGTCAGACCCCCAGGTCCTGTCCCTGCTCCAGTCAGACCCCCAGGTCCTGTCCCTGCTCCAGTCAGACCCCCAGGTCCTGTCCCTGTCCCTGCTCCAGTCAGACCCCCAGGTCCTGTCCCTATCCCTGCTCCAGTCAGACCCCCAGGTCCTGTCCCTGCTCCAGTCAGACCCCCAGGTCCTGTCCCTGTCCCTGCTCCAGTCAGACCCCCAGGTCCTGTCCCTGTCCCTGCTCCAGTCAGACCCCCAGGTCCTGTCCCTGTCCCTGCTCCAGTCAGACCCCCAGGTCCTGTCCCTGCTCCAGTCAGACCCCCAGGTCCTGTCCCTGCTCCAGTCAGACCCCCAGGTCCTGTCCCTGCTCCAGTCAGACCCCCAGGTCCTGTCCCTGCTCCAGTCAGACCCCCAGGTCCTGTCCCTGCTCCAGTCAGACCCCCAGGTCCTGTCCCTGCTCCAGTCAGAACCCCAGGTCCTGTACCTGTCCCTGCTCCAGTCAGACCCCAGGTCCTGTCCCTGCTCCAGTCAGACCCCCAGGTCCTGTCCCTGCTCCAGTCAGACCCCCAGGTCCTGTCCCTGTCCCTGCTCCAGTCAGACCCCCAGGTCCTGTCCCTGCTCCAGTCAGACCCCCAGGTCCTGTCCCTGTCCCTGCTCCAGTCAGACCCCCAGGTCCTGTCCCTGCTCCAGTCAGACCCCCAGGTCCTGTCCCTGTCCCTGCTCCAGTCAGACCCCCAGGTCCTGTCCCTGCTCCAGTCAGACCCCCAGGTCCTGTCCCTGCTCCAGTCAGACCCCCAGGTCCTGTCCCTGCTCCAGTCAGACCCCCAGGTCCTGTCCCTGCTCCAGTCAGACCCCCAGGTCCTGTCCCTGTCCCTGCTCCAGTCAGACCCCCAGGTCCTGTCCCTGTCCCTGCTCCAGTCAGACCCCCAGGTCCTGTCCCTGTCCCTGCTCCAGTCAGACCCCCAGGTCCTGTCCCTGCTCCAGTCAGACCCCCAGGTCCTGTCCCTGCTCCAGTCAGACCCCCAGGTCCTGTCCCTGCTCCAGTCAGACCCCCAGGTCCTGTCCCTGTCCCTGCTCCAGTCAGACCCCCAGGTCCTGTCCCTGCTCCAGTCAGACCCCCAGGTCCTGTCCCTGCTCCAGTCAGACCCCCAGGTCCTGTCCCTGCTCCAGTCAGACCCCCAGGTCCTGTCCCTGTCCCTGCTCCAGTCAGACCCCCAGGTCCTGTCCCTGCTCCAGTCAGACCCCCAGGTCCTGTCCCTGTCCCTGCTCCAGTCAGACCCCCAGGTCCTGTCCCTGCTCCAGTCAGACCCCCAGGTCCTGTCCCTGTCCCTGCTCCAGTCAGACCCCCAGGTCCTGTCCCTGCTCCAGTCAGCCCCCAGGTCCTGTCCCTGCTCCAGTCAGACCCCCAGGTCCTGTCCCTGTCCCTGCTCCAGTCAGACCCCCAGGTCCTGTCCCTGTCCCTGCTCCAGTCAGACCCCCAGGTCCTGTCCCTGCTCCAGTCAGCCCCCAGGTCCCTGCTCCAGTCAGACCCCCAGGTCCTGTCCCTGCTCCAGTCAGACCCCCAGGTCCTGTCCCTGCTCCAGTCAGACCCCCAGGTCCTGTCCCTGTCCCTGCTCCAGTCAGACCCCCAGGTCCTGTCCCTGTCCCTGCTCCAGTCAGACCCCCAGGTCCTGTCCCTGTCCCTGCTCCAGTCAGACCCCCAGGTCCTGTCCCTGCTCCAGCCCGACCCCCAGGTCCTGTCCCTGCTCCAGTCAGACCCCCAGGTCCTGTCCCTGCTCCAGTCAGACCCCCAGGTCCTGTCCCTGCTCCAGTCAGACCCCCAGGTCCTGTCCCTGCTCCAGTCAGACCCCCAGGTCCTGTCCCTGCTCCAGTCAGACCCCCAGGTCCTGTCCCTGCTCCAGCCCGACCCCCAGGTCCTGTCCCTGCTCCAGTCAGACCCCCAGGTCCTGTCCCTGCTCCAGTCAGACCCCCAGGTCCTGTCCCTGCTCCAGCCCGACCCCCAGGTCCTGTCCCTGCTCCAGTCAGACCCCCAGGTCCTGTCCCTGCTCCAGTCAGACCCCCAGGTCCTGTCCCTGCTCCAGTCAGACCCCCAGGTCCTGTCCCTGTCCCTGCTCCAGTCAGACCCCCAGGTCCTGTCCCTGCTCCAGTCAGACCCCCAGGTCCTGTCCCTGCTCCAGTCAGACCCCCAGGTCCTGTCCCTGCTCCAGTCAGACCCCCAGGTCCTGTCCCTGCTCCAGTCAGACCCCCAGGTCCTGTCCCTGCTCCAGTCAGACCCCCAGGTCCTGTCCCTGCTCCAGTCAGACCCCCAGGTCCTGTCCCTGCTCCAGTCAGACCCCCAGGTCCTGTCCTTGCTCCAGTCAGACCCCCAGGTCCTGTCCCTGTCCCTGCTCCAGTCAGACCCCCAGGTCCTGTCCCTGCTCCAGTCAGACCCCCAGGTCCTGTCCCTGTCCCTGCTCCAGTCAGACCCCCAGGTCCTGTCCCTGCTCCAGTCAGACCCCCAGGTCCTGTCCCTGTCCCTGCTCCCGTCAGACCCCCAGGTCCTGTTCCTGTCCCTGCTCCAGTCAGACCCCCAGGTCCTGTTCCTGTCCCTGCTCCAGTCAGACCCCCAGGTCCTGTCCCTGCTCCAGTCAGACCCCCAGGTCCTGTCCCTGTCCCTGCTCCAGTCAGACCCCAGGTCCTGTCCCTGCTCCAGTCAGACCCCCAGGTCCTGTCCCTGCTCCAGTCAGACCCCCAGGTCCTGTCCCTGCTCCAGTCAGACCCCCAGGTCCTGTCCCTGCTCCAGTCAGACCCCCAGGTCCTGTCCCTGTCCCTGCTCCAGTCAGACCCCCAGGTCCTGTCCCTGCTCCAGTCAGACCCCCAGGTCCTGTCCCTGTCCCTGCTCCAGTCAGACCCCCAGGTCCTGTCCCTGTCCCTGCTCCAGTCAGACCCCCAGGTCCTGTCCCTGCTCCAGTCAGACCCCCAGGTCCTGTCCCTGCTCCAGTCAGACCCCCAGGTCCTGTCCCTGCTCCAGTCAGACCCCAGGTCCTGTCCCTGCTCCAGTCAGACCCCCAGGTCCTGTCCCTGTCCCTGCTCCAGTCAGACCCCCAGGTCCTGTCCCTGCTCCAGTCAGACCCCCAGGTCCTGTCCCTGCTCCAGTCAGACCCCCAGGTCCTGTCCCTGTCCCTGCTCCAGTCAGACCCCCAGGTCCTGTCCCTGCTCCAGTCAGACCCCCAGGTCCTGTCCCTGCTCCAGTCAGACCCCCAGGTCCTGTCCCTGTCCCTGCTCCAGTCAGACCCCCAGGTCCTGTCCCTGCTCCAGTCAGACCCCCAGGTCCTGTCCCTGCTCCAGTCAGACCCCCAGGTCCTGTCCCTGCTCCAGTCAGACCCCCAGGTCCTGTCCCTGCTCCAGTCAGACCCCCAGGTCCTGTCCCTGCTCCAGTCAGACCCCCAGGTCCTGTCCCTGTCCCTGCTCCAGTCAGACCCCCAGGTCCTGTCCCTGCTCCAGTCAGACCCCCAGGTCCTGTCCCTGCTCCAGTCAGACCCCCAGGTCCTGTCCCTGTCCCTGCTCCAGTCAGACCCCCAGGTCCTGTCCCTGCTCCAGTCAGACCCCCAGGTCCTGTCCCTGCTCCAGTCAGACCCCCAGGTCCTGTCCCTGTCCCTGCTCCAGTCAGACCCCCAGGTCCTGTCCCTGCTCCAGTCAGACCCCCAGGTCCTGTCCCTGCTCCAGTCAGACCCCCAGGTCCTGTCCCTGCTCCAGTCAGACCCCCAGGTCTTGTCCCTGCTCCCGTCAGACCCCCAGGTCCTGTACCTGTCCCTGCTCCAGCCCGACCCCCAGGTCCTGCAGCTGTCCGTTGATGTAGAGGTTCTTGAGACAGCCGTGGAAGCTGCTCCCGTTTCGCCCCCCGGCTCCAGACTGCAGCGATGCTGACATCCCCAGGCTCCTCCCACCGGACACAGCCTGCATCCCAGACACGCCTCCAGAGACTGACCAACGATCTGGCATACCTGGAGAGAGAGAGAGAGAGAGACAGAGAGAGAGAGAGAGAGAGAGAGACCCAACCAAATCATGAGAAAACAAAAAGAGAATTACTTGACACATTGGAAAGAACAAACAAAAAAACAGAGCAAACTAGAATGCTATTTGGCCCTAAACAGAGAGTACACAGTGGCAGAATACTTGACCACTGTGACTGACCCAAACTTTAAGGAAAGCTTTGACTATGTACAGACTCAGTGAGCATAGCCTTGCTATTGAGAAAGGCCGCCGTAGGCAGACCTGGTTCTCAAGAGAAGACAGGCTATGTGCACACTGCCCACAAAATGAGGTGGAAACTGAGCTGCACTTCCTAACCTCCTGCCAAATGTATGACCATATTAGAGACACATATTTCCCTCAGATTACAGCGATCCACAAAGAATTCGAAAACAAACCCAATTTTGATAAACTCCCTTATCTACTGGGTGAAAAACCACAGTGTGCCATCACAGCTGCAAGATTTGTGACCTGTTGCCACAAGAAAAGGGCAACCAGTGAAGAACAAACACCATTGTAAATACAACCCATATTTATGTTTATTTATTTTCCCATTTGTACTTTAACTATTTGCACATTGTTACAACACTGTATATATACATAATATGACATTTGAAATGTCTTTATTCTTTGAAACTTCTGAGTGTAATATTTACTGTTAATATTTATTGTTTATTTCACTTTTGTTTACTATCTACTTCACTTGCTTTGGCAATGTTAACACACGTTTCCCATGCCAATAAAGCCCTTAAATTGAATTGAATTGAAATTGAAATTGAATTGAATTGAGAGAGAAGAGAGAGAGAGAGAGAGAGAGCGAGAGAGAGAGAGAGAGAGAGAGAGAGAGAGAGAGAGAGAGAGAGAGAGAGAGAGAGAGAGAGAGACAGAGAGAGAGAGAGAGAGAGAGAGTTTTGTGAGTGTAATGTTTACTGTTAATTTCTTATTGTTTATTTCATTTTGTTTATTATCTACTTCACTTGCTTTGGCAATGTTAACGTATGTTTCCCATGCCAATAAAGCCCTTAAATTGAATTGAATTGAGACACACACACAGAGATAGAAAGAGAGGTTACCTCACATATGGAACCAACTGTCACATGCTTAACACGTGCGTTTCTTAGCCTGCTAAGCTAAAGGGAGCTAAAGTACGTCCCAGAAACACCCCCCCCCTTCCCGAAACAAACAGTGTATAACGTACCTCCGAGGTATAGAGGAGAGTCGATGCTGAGTGTTGACTGTTTACTCAGAGAGCTGATAGACTTGACTGGTCCTCCATCAATAGACAGAGACACAGTCTGATCTGATGCCACCAACTCTATCACATGGAATACACCATCATTTACTGTCTCCACACTGAGAGAGGAGAGGAGAGACAGATAGGGAGGACAGAGGAGAGGAGAGAGAGGTGCGAGAGGGAGGGAGGGAGGAGAGAGGGGAGGATATAGAGAGAGGAGAGAGGGGAGGAGAGAGAGAGGAGAGAGAGGAGAGTGGGGAGGAGAGAGGGGAGGAGAGACAGAGCAAGGATAGCGGGAGAAAAGAGAGAGGAGAGAGAGAAGGA
>NW_028165130.1:0-51699 GCF_964263955.1 Coregonus lavaretus
TCTCTCTCGCTCTCTCTCTCCTCCTCTCGGGTAAGCTCTGGGTCTCCTCTCCTCTCCCTCTCTCTCTCCTCTCCTCACTCTCTCTCTCTCTCTCTCTCTCTCTCTCTCCCTCTCTCTCCCTCTCTCTCTCTCTCTCTCTCTCTCTCTCTCTCTCTCTCTCTCTCTCTCTCTCTCTTCTGCCTCTCTCTCTCTCTCTCTCTCTCTCTCTCTCTCTCTCCTCTCTCTCTCTCTCTCTCTCTCTCTCTCTCTCTCTCTCCTCTCTCTCTCTCTCTCTCTCTCTCTCTCTCTCTCTCTCTCTCTCTCTCTCTCTCTCTCTCTCTCTCTCTCTCTCTGCCTCTCTCTCTCTCTCTCTCTCTCTCTCTCTCTCTCTCTCTCTCTCTCTCTCTCTCTCTCTCTCTCTCTCTCTCTCTCTCTCTCTCTCCGTCTCTCTCTCCCTCATAGCTTCAACCCTGCAGCACACACACACACTTACACACACCAACTGATTAATGAACTGCCAAATGTATATATTTTTTCTCTTGCTTTGTTTGCTCTTTCCAGTATTATGTCTATCTCTGATAAGCTACTCAGGAAAGGCTGAAAATAGCCCATATTAATGTCACGGTTTCGGCCGAGGCTGCTCCTTCTCCTGTTCGGGCAGGCTTCGGCGGTCGTCGTCTCCGGAGTACTAGCTGCCACCGTTCTATGTTTCGATGTTTGATTGGTTTTGTCTGTTTTGTTATACCTGTTCCTTGTTAGTGTTCATTATGCGTCCTATAAGTTCTCTTGAGTTTTGTCATGTGTTGTGTGTAATTGTTCGTTGTCACTGTGGGATGCTAGTTCGTTTTTGTCTCTCTGTTCGGTGTAGTAGAGAGCTCCGCACGTTTGTGCCTTTGTATGTACTTTACCGGTGTGCGTAAAGTTCGCTTGCCTGCCAGGTTGTATGTAGCCGTGTTTGCTTGTTCTTTTTGTGTTCACTAAAGACGACAGTACGAAGCCTCTGTGTGTCCTGCGCTTGATCAAATCAAATCAAATTTTATTGGTCACATGCGCCGAATACAACAGGTGCAGACATTACAGTGAAATGCTTACTTACAGCCCTTAACCAACAGTGCATTTATTTTAAACAAAAAAAGTAAGAATAAAACAACAACAAAAAAAGTGTTGAGAGAAAAAGAGCAGAAGTAAAATAAAGTGACAGTAGGGAGGCTATATATACAGTAAAATAAAGTGACAGTAGGGAGGCTATATATACAGGGGGGTACCGTTGCAGAGTCAATGTGCGGGGGCACCGGCTAGTTGAGGTAGTTGAGGTAATATGTACATGTGGGTAGAGTTAAAGTGACTATGCATAAATACTTAACAGAGTAGCAGCAGCGTAAAAAGGATGGGGTGGGGGGGCAGTGCAAATAGTCCGGGTAGCCATGATTAGCTGTTCAGGAGTCTTATGGCTTGGGGGTAGAAGCTGTTGAGAAGTCTTTTGGACCTAGACTTGGCACTCCGGTACCGCTTGCCGTGCGGTAGCAGAGAGAACAGTCTATGACTAGGGTGGCTGGAGTCTTTGACCATTTTGAGGGCCTTCCTCTGACACCGCCTGGTATAGAGGTCCTGAATGGCAGGGAGCTTTGCCCCAGTGATGTACTGGGCCGTACGCACTACCCTCTGTAGTGCCTTGCGGTCAGAGGCCAAGCAGTTGCCATACCAGGCGGTGATGCAACCAGTCAGGATGCTCTCGATGGTGCAGCTGTAGAATTTTTTGAGGATCTGAGGACCCATGCCAAATCTTTTTAGTCTCCTGAGGGGGAATAGGCTTTGTCGTGCCCTCTTCACGACTGTCTTGGTGTGTTTGGACCATGATAGTTCGTTGGTGATGTGGACACCAAGGAACTTGAAGCTCTCAACCTGTTCCACTACAGCCCCGTCGATGAGAATGGGGGCGTGCTCAGTCCTCTTTTTTTTCCTGTAGTCCACAATCATCTCCTTTGTCTTGGTCACGTTGAGGGAGAGGTTGTTGTCCTGGCACCACACGGCCAGATCTCTGACCTCCTCCCTATAGGCTGTCTCATCGTTGTCGGTGATCAGGCCTACCACTGTTGTGTCGTCGGCAAACTTAATGATGGTGTTGGAGTCGTGCCTGGCCATGCAGTCATGGGTGAACAGAGAGTACAGGAGGGGACTGAGCACGCACCCCTGAGGGGCCCCCGTGTTGAGGATCAGTGTGGCAGATGTGTTGTTACCTACCCTTACCACCTGGGGGCGGCCCGTCAGGAAGTCCAGGATCCAGTTGCAGAGGGAGGTGTTTAGTCCCAGGATCCTTAGCTTAGTGATGAGCTTAGAGGGCACTATGGTGTTGAATGCTGAGCTGTAGTCAATGAATAGCATTCTCACGTAGGTGTTCCTCTTGTCCAGGTGGGAAAGGGCAGTGTGGAGTGCGATAGAGATTGCATCATCTGTGGATCTGTTGGGGCGGTATGCAAATTGGAGTGGGTCTAGGGTTTCTGGGATTATGCTGTTGATGTGAGCCATGACCAGTCTTTCAAAGCACTTCATGGCTACAGACGTCAGTGCTACGGGTCGGTAGTCATTTAGGCAGGTTATCTTAGAGTTCTTGGGCACGGGGACTATGGTGGTCTGCTTGAAACATGTTGGTATTACAGACTCAGTCAGGGACATGTTGAAAATGTCAGTGAAGACACTTGCCAGTTGGTCAGCACATGCTCGGAGTACACGTCCTGGTAATCCGTCTGGCCCTGCGGCCTTGTGAATGTTGACCTGCTTAAAAGTCTTACTCACATCGGCTACGGAGAGCGTGATCACATAGTCATCCGGAACAGCTGGTGCTCTCATGCATGCTTCAGTGTTGCTTGCCTCGAAGCGAGCATAGAAGTGGTTTAGCTCGTCTGGTAGGCTTGTGTCACTGGGCAGCTCGCGGCTGTGCTTCCCTTTGTAGTCTGTAATAGTTTTCAAGCCCTGCCACATCCGACGAGCGTCAGAGCCAGTGTAGTATGATTCAATCTTAGACCTGTATTGACTCTTTGCCTGTTTGATGGTTCGTCGGAGGTCATAGCGGGATTTCTTATAAGCGTCTGGGTTAGAGTCCCGTTCCTTGAAAGCGGCAGCTCTACCCTTTAGCTCAGTGCGGATGTTTCCTGTAATCCATGGCTTCTGGTTGGGGTATGTACGTACGGTCACTGTGGGGACGACATCATCGATGCACTTATTGATGAAGCCAGTGACTGATGTGGTGTACTCCTCAATGCTGTCTGAAGAATCCCGGAACATGTTCCAGTCTGTGCTAGCAAAACAGTCCTGTAGCTTAGCATCTGCGTCATCTGACCACTTTTTTATTAACCGAATCACTGGTGCTTCCTGCTTCAGTTTTTGCTTATAAGCAGGAATCAGGAGGATAGAGTTATGGTCAGATTTGCCAAATGGAGGGCGAGGGAGAGCTTTGTATGCGTCTCTGTGTGTGGAGTAAAGGTGGTCTAGAGTTTTTTTCCCTCTGGTTGCACATTTAACATGCTGGTAGAAATTAGGTAGAACGGATTTAAGTTTCCCTGCATTAAAGTCCCCGGCCACTAGGAGCGCTGCATCTGGATGAGCGTTTTCCTGTTGATTAATGGCCTTGTACAACTCATTCAGAGCAATCTTAATGCCAGCATTGGTTTGTGGTGGTAAATAGACAGCTATGAAAAATATAGATGAAAACTCTCTTGGTAAATAGTGTGGTCTACCGCTTATCATAAGATACTCTACCTCAGGCGAGCAAAACCTCGAGACTTCCTTAGTATTTGATTTTGTGCACCAGCTGTTGTTTACAAATATACACAGACCGCCGCCCCTTGTCTTACCAGAGTCAGACGTTCTGTCCTGCCGATGTAGCGTATAGCCTGCTAGCTGAATGTTATCATTGTTGTCGTTCAGCCACGACTCCGTGAAACATAAGATATTACAGTTTTTAATGTCCCGTTGGTAGGATAACCGTAATCTTAACTCGTCCATTTTATTCTCAAAAGATTGAACGTTGGCTAGTAGGATTGATGGGAGAGGCAGTTTACTCGCTCGCCGTCGGATCCTTACAAGGCACCCGGATCTGCGTCCGCGATATCTCCGTCTCTTCCTCACGCGAATGACGGGGATCTGGGCCTTGTCGGGTGTCTGTAGGATATCCTTCGCGACCGCCTCGTTGAAGAAAAAATCTTCGTCCAATGCGAGGTGAGTAATCGCTGTCCTGATATCCAGAAGCTCTTTTTGGTTATAAGAGACGATGGCAGAAACATTATGTACAAAATAAATTACAAATAACGCGGAAAAACACACATAATAGTACAATTGGTTAGAGGGCTGTAAAACGGCAGCCATCTTCCCGGCGCTGTTCTTCCCGGCAAGGCGTTGGAGTTGGCCCACAACGATCACCTATGCGGAGTTCTCCACACCACTTCTACACTCAACTGTGACAGAATTACACACCATTACTATGGAATCAGCAGGAGCAGCCGCACCTACCGAGATTATTGAGGAGCGCCTTCGTGGACAGGAGTACAGGATCAACCAGATCGGGCACGCTCTGGATAGGGTGATGAACACCCTCCATCGATGGGAGGCCAGCGGGGTACCCACGCCCCCACCTACCACACCATCACCATCACCATCGGTCAGTCCACCTGTCCAACTTCCGGAACCCAGTGGGATTCGGCTCTCGCTCTCGAGGGCGTACGACGGCACCGCGGCCGGGTGTCAGGGTTTCCTGTTGCAAATCGAACTCTACCTCGCCACTGTACACCCGGTGCCCTCGGGACACGAGAGCGTTTCCGCCCTCATCTCCTGTCTCACCGGCAAGGCGTTGGAGTGGGCCAACGCCGAATGGAGGAGGATAGACGCCGCAACGATCACCTATGCGGAGTTCTCCCGCCGCTTCCGGGCAGTGTTCGACCATCCACCTGAGGGGAAGGCGGCAGGGGGGGCGTCTATTCTACCTCCGGCAGGGGATGAGGAGCGCTCAAGAGTTTGCACTGGAGTTCCGGACTCTAGCGGCAGATGCAGGGTGGAATGAGCGGGCCCTCATAGATCACTTCCGCTGCAGCCTCAGGGAGGACGTCCGTAGAGAGTTGGCGTGCAGGGACACCACTCTTTCGTTTGACCAATTGGTTGACATGGCCATTCGGCTAGACACCCTGCTCGCCACCCGCGGACGTCCTGGGTGGGGGTCGCCCATTCCACCCTCCAGCACCTCCGAGCCGAGTCCTATGGAGCTCGGGGGTGCTGGCGCTAGAGAACGGAGGAGAAGGAGCCCGAGGGGGGCCGTCCCCTGCACCAACTGTGGCCGTGGAGGGCACACCGCGGCTAAGTGCTGGGGAGGGTCTCCTGGAGGAAGAGACAGCAGGCCACACATTGGGGAGTCCTCCCAGGTGAGTAGGCGCCCCACTTACCCAGAGCTTTCTGTCGTGCACATAACCATACCTGTTTGTTTTCCACAGGTTGCACCTCGTTCCCAGCATAAGGCGCTAGTAGATTCAGGCGCAGCTGGGAATTTTGTAGATCGTACATTTTGTATAGAGTTAGGGATCCCTCTCCTACCGGTTAATAATCCCTTCCCTGTACATGCCCTAGATAGCCGTCCGTTAGGATCCGGGTTGATCAGGGAGGTCACAGTGCCACTTAGGATGGAGACGCAGGGGGGTCATGAGGAGAAGATTCAGCTATACCTGATGGATTCTCCTGGGTATCCGGTGGTGCTGGGGCTTCCTTGGTTGATTACTCACGATCCTACCATTTCGTGGCGAGAGAAGGCTCTTAAGGGGTGGTCTGCCCAGTGTGTGGGGCTATGTCTGGGTGTTTCCGTAGGGGCGACCTCGGTGGAGAGTCCAAACCAAATGCCCGCAATGCACGTTCCCCCCGAGTATGAGGATTTAGCACTCGTGTTTAGCAAGGCGAGGGCGGCGCGATTGCCACCTCATAGACGGGGGGATTGTGCGATAGACCTCCAGGCAGGAGCTGCGCTCCCACGGAGCCATGTGTATCCTTTGTCACAAGAGGAGAAGAGGGCAATGGAGACATACATTGCCGAGTCTCTGAGACAGGGATACATACGGCCCTCCACTTCCCCTGCGTCCTCAAGCTTCTTTTTTGTGAAGAAAAAAGATGGAGGTTTGCGCCCGTGTATCGATTACCGCGGTCTCAATCAGATTAAGGTGAAATATAGTTATCCACTCCCTCTGATTGCGACTATGACGGAGTCATTACACGGGGCACGGTTCTTCACAAAATTGGACCTCAGGAGCGCATACAACTTGGTGCGCATTAGAGAGGGCGATGAATGGAAGACACCATTTAGCACCACCTCGGGTCATTACGAGTATCTCGTCATGCCATACGGGTTAATGAATGCTCCGTCAGTCTTCCAATCCTTTGTGGATGAGATCTTCCGGGACATGCAGGGGCAGGGAGTGGTCGTGTACATAGACGATATTCTAGTGTACAGTTCTACCCGAGCCGAGCATGTAGCCCTGGTGCGCCGAGTGTTGAGGAGGCTGTTGGAGCATGACCTGTATGTCAAGGCAGAGAAATGTCTGTTCTTCCAGGAATCGGTCTCCTTTTTGGGTTATCAGTTGTCCGCGTCAGGGGTGAAGATGGAGGTTGACCGTGTGTCAGCCGTGCGTAATTGGCAAACCCCAACCACAGTGAAAGAGGTGCAGCAGTTCTTGGGCTTTGCGAATTACTACCGGAGGTTTATCCGGGGTTTTGGACAGGTGGCAGCTCCCATAACGTCCCTTCTGAAGGGGGTCCGGTGCGCTTGCGGTGGTCGGCTGAGGCGAACAGGGCTTTTGGGAGACTGAAGGACCTGTTTACTTCGGCTCCGGTGCTGGCGCATCCGGATCCCGCTTTACCATTCCAAGTGGAGGTGGACGCGTCAGAAGCCGGTATCGGGGCCGTTTTCTCGCAACGGTCCGTCACACCACCTAAACTCCGCCCCTGTGCTTTTTACTCGAAAAAGCTCAGTCCGGCGGAGCATAATTATGACGTAGGGGACAGGGAGCTGTTAGCCGTGGTACAGGCCCTAAAGGTGTGGAGGCATTGGCTTGAGGGGGCTCAACACCCTTTTCTCATTTTGACTGACCACCGTAACCTGGAATACATTCGGGCAGCTAGGAGACTAAATCCTCGCCAGGCTCGGTGGACTATGTTTCTAGCCCGGTTCGTGTTTAAGATCACTTACATCCCTGGGTCCCAGAACGGGAAGGCAGACGCCCTGTCTCGGCGGTATGACACAGAGGAGAGGTCCGTTGAGCCCACTCCCATACTACCTAAGTCTTGTCTGGTGGCACCGGTGGTGTGGGAGGTCGATACGGAGATCGAGCGGGCGTTACGCACCGACCCTAGCCCTCCACAGTGTCCGGTGGGTCGGACGTACGTCCCGCTCGAGGTCCGGGATCGACTCATTTATTGGGCTCACACGTCACCCTCCTCTGGGCATCCAGGTATTGGCCGGACAGTGCACTGCCTTAGCACAAAGTACTGGTGGCCAACGTTAGCCAGGGATGTGAGGATTTATGTCTCCTCCTGCTCGGTGTGTGCCCAGTGTAAGGTGCCCAGACACTTGCCCAGGGGTAAGCTACAACCCCTGCCCGTTCCACAACGACCCTGGTCTCACCTCTCGGTGGATTTTGTTACAGACCTTCCCCCCTCACAGGGGAATACCACCATCCTGGTCATTGTGGATCGGTTCTCGAAGGCCTGTCGTCTCCTTCCCATGCCGGGTCTTCCTACTGCCCCACAGACCGCTGAGGCTCTATTCACCCACGTCTTCCGGCATTACGGGGTACCCGAGGATATAGTGTCTGATCGAGGCCCCCAGTTTACCTCCAGAGTCTGGAGAGCGTTTATGGAGCGTTTGGGGGTTTCGGTGAGCCTTACCTCGGGTTACCACCCGGAGAGTAATGAGCAGGTTGAACGTGTCAACCAGGATGTGGGTAGGTTTCTGAGGTCGTATTGCCAGGGCCGGCCGGAGGAGTGGGCGAGGTATGTTTCCCTGGGCCGAGATGGCACCGAACTCTCTCCGCCACTCCTCCACTAAACTAACTCCTTTCCAGTGTGTGTTAGGGTACCAGCCGGCTCTGGCACCTTGGCATCAGAGCCAGATCGAGGCCCCTGCGGTGGATGAGTGGGTGCGGCGCTCGGAGGAGACGTGGAACGCTGCACACGTCCATCTGCAGCGAGCCATCCGTCGACATAAGACGAGCGCCGAACTCCACCGCAGTGAGGGGCCAGTGTACGCACCTGGAGATCGAGTCTGGCTCTCGACCAGAAACCTGCCCCTCCGCCTGCCCTGCCGGAAGCTGGGTCGGCGGTTTGTGGGGCCTTTTAAAGTCCTGAGGAGATTGAACGAGGTGTGTTACAGGTTACAACTGCCAATTGATTACAAGAATATTAACCCCTCGTTCCATGTGTCTCTCCTCAGGCCGGTGGTAGCTGGTCCACTCCAGGACTATGAGATAGAAGAGACTCCTCCGCCCCCGCTGGACATCGAGGGGGCTCCGGCGTACACTGTTCGGTCCATCCTAGATTCGAGACGCCGGATGGGGGGTCTCCAATATCTCGTGGAGTGGGAGGGGTACGCCCCGGAGGAGCGGTGCTGGGTGCCGAGGAGGGACATCCTAGACCCGTCTCTTCTGACCGAGTTTCATCGTGGTCATCCCACGCGCCCTGCTCCGCGTCTTCCTGGTCGTCCTCGAGGCCGGGGTCGGCGCACGGCTGGAGCCGCGCGTCAAGGGGGGGGGGGGTACTGTCACGGTTTCGGCCGAGGCTGCTCCTTCTTTTTGTTCGGGCAGGCTTCGGCGGTCGTCGTCTCCGGAGTACTAGCTGCCACCGTTCTATGTTTCGATGTTAGATTGGTTTTGTCTGTTTTGTTACACCTGTTCCTTGTTAGTGTTCATTATGCGTCCTATAAGTTCTCTTGAGTTTTGTCATGTGTTGTGTGTAATTGTTCGTTGTCACTGTGGTATGCTAGTTCGTTTTTGTCTCTCTGTTCGATGTAGTAGAGAGCTCCGCACTTTTGTGCCTTTGTATGTGTTCCTGAGTGGCGTTCCTGAGGGTGTTCCTGAGTGGCGCAGTGGTCTAAGGCACTGCAGTGCTAGCTGTGCCACTAGAGATCCTGGTTCGAATCCAGGCTCTGTCGTAGCCGGCCGCGACCGGGAGACCCATGGGGCGGCGCACAATTGGCCCAACGTCGTCCAGAGTAGGGGAGGGAATGGCCGGCAGGGATGTAGCTCAGTTGGTAGAGCATGGCATTTGCAACGCCAGGGTTGTGGGTTCGATTCCAGTCTTAAAAAATGTATGCACTCACTAACTGTAAGTCGCTCTGGATAAGAGCGTCTGCTAAATGACTTAAATGTAAATGTATGTACATTATCGGTGTGCGTAAAGTTCGCTTGCCTGCCAGGTTGTGTTTGGCTTGTTCTTTTTGTGTTCACTAAAGACGTCAGTACGAAGCCTCTGTGTGTCCTGCGCTTGATTCCACACCACTTCTACACTCAACTGTGACAATTCATATATGTAGCCTTAGAAATAAGGTTCATGAAATCAATAACTTGATTATTTTTTTATTACTTTGGTCCACACTCCACAAAGGAAGTCCTGCAGGCTCTAGTTTGATCTTATCTTGATTATTGTCCAGTCGTATTGTCGGTCGAGTGCTGAAAGGAAAGACGCTACTCCTGTTTTAGTATTCGCTCCATGTTCGTTCCTATTAAACTCACCGACTGCACCTGCTTCCTGACTCCCTGCATCTCCGTTACAGAATACTACCTCATCATAAAATGGAAGCAGCAGCCAACCGAGACATCTCCCAGATGGTCGACGAACAGAGAGACCTACTTGGCCAACACCACGACCAGCTGGCGCAACTGGGGACGGCGATGGATAAGGTCCTCCGCGTTCAACGTCTAGAGCTTCCTCAAAGAGCGTCACCTCCAACGAGTGGAGGATCCCATTCAGGATCCGCCCAGGTCAGCAATACCCGTTTGTCCCTCCCAGACAAATATGACGGGATTCCATTAAAATGGTGTGGCTTCATCCTCCAGTGCGTCCTCTATTTTGCTCATCAAATAGGAGTCCCCACCACAGAGAGGTCCAAGGTTGCCATGGTTATTTCCCTGCTGACCAGGCGGGCGTTGGACTCGGCCGTCTGGGAGAGAGGAAAGGATGAGCTGGGTACCTATGGGAGGTTCATGGCTCTGTTCAGAGGAGTCTTCAATCATCCACCAGAGGGCAGAGAGGGAGGTGAGCGCCTACTCCAACTACGGTAGAAGGACTAGACCGCTGCGGAGTACGCCCCTAACCTTCCGTACAGTGACAGCATCCAGCAGATGGAATGAGCCGGCGCTGCGCACCTTATTCAGTAGAGGATTGCGCGAGGAGATCCAGACGGAGTTGGCATGCCGAGACGACACCCTCTCATTGGACGCACTCCGTCTGGATAACCTCCTTTGCCCCTCTCCCTCCTTCGTTGACCGATCTGAGTCAGAGTCTGAACCGATGGAGGTAGGGGCCACACGCCTCCCCGCGGCTGAGTGACGACGTCTGAGACAGCTGGGCCTCTGTTCCTATTGTGGCCATCTTCAATGGTGTCCACTACGTCCCAACCTGGGATCCACTAGAGCAGAGGGCCCTGTGATCATCCATCTCCTGGGGTAGGTGTGACTATTCCATCATCATCACTCTCCACCAAACCCTTTTTAGTACCGATTCCACTTGCTGGCTGTCCCTCGTGTTGTTTCTATAGCTCTAGTGGACTCTGGTGCCAAGGGGAGTTTTATTGACCAGGCCCTTGCCTCCTCCCTGAACATAACATCATACCCGCTCTTCTCTCTGTTTACGATTCAAGCGCTGGATAACCAACCACTGGGACATTCACACACATCACAACACCAATCACCATCACCGTGGGACTCCTGCACCGTGGGACTCCTGCACCGTGGGACCCATCACCGTGGGACTCCTGCACCGTGGGACCCATCACCGTGGGACCCATCACCGTGGGACTACTGCACCGTGGGACCCATCACGTGGGACTCCTGCACCGTGGGACCCATCACTGTGGGACTCCTGCACCGTGGGACCCATCACGTGGGACTCCTGCACCGTGGGACCCATCACGTGGGACTCCTGCACCGTGGGACCCATCACGTGGGACTCCTGCACCGTGGGACCCATCACTGTGGGACTCCTGCACCGTGGGACCCATCACCGTGGGACTCCTGCACCAAGACAATCTTCCCTTCTTCATCATCCAGGCACCCGTACACAAAGTCATCCTCGGCCTCCCGTGGCGCCAACGCCACGACCCCACCATCTCCTGGTTGAGGATGGAGATCACTGCCTGGGCACCTGGATGTCGGAAGTCCTGGTTTCCCTTACCCTGTGGTTCCACGTTGGTTGAGAGCCCTGTGGTTGCCCTCCAGGCCGACATCCCAGAGGTTTACCAGGATCTCCAAGAGGTTTTCTCCAAGACCCGCACCACCTGTCTCCATCCTCATCGCCTCCGCGCAGCCGCGTCTACCCCATGTTGGTGGCTGAAACCAAGGCTATGGAGGAGTACATGCAGGAGGCTCTCCAACAGGGTTTCATTCGCCCATCTACCGCCACTGGTTTGGCAGATTTCTTCTTCGTGGTCAAGAAGGAGGGGGGTCTTCGTCCGTGTGTTGGCTACAGAGGTGTCAAAGCCATCGCCACCAAGTAACGCAACCCCCTCCCGTTGGTGCTGGCCTCCATCTAACAGCTCTGCAGAGCCCTTTTTTTTACTAAACTGGACCTGCGGAGTGTTTACAATTTGATCCTCATCTGGGAGGGGGCTGAATGGAAGACGGCCTTCAGCACGATGTCTGGGCACTACAAGCTTTTGGATTAGCCAATGCTCCGTCGGTGTTACAGGCATTCAAGAACAAAGTGTTCCGGACATGCTTGGGCGTCAGGTGGTCGTGTACATCGACGACATCCTGATCTACTCGGCCACCAACGTCAAGGTAATCCACAAAATTTGTATCCATGTGCAAGTCTCCTGCAGAAAATAAATATGGCATCGGTGACTGGGAGCTCCTGGGGGTGAAGTTGGCATTAGAGGAGTGGAGGGCACCACGGACCCGTTTCTCATCCTCACCGACCATCGGAACCTGGTTGCTTGGCTGAACCTGCGCCAAGCAAGGTGGGCTCTTTTCTTTACTAGATTCAACTTCACCTTGTCATACTGCCCAGATTCAAAGAACATCAAAGCCGATGTCCCGTCTCCAAGATTCGGGAGAGGTTCCTGTCCTGAGTGTGCCCATCATACCACACTCCCGACTCGTTGCCCCCGTGCTTTGGGAGAGGGAACCCGCACCTACGTTCCCACTGGGGTAAGGGATCGGCTATTGACCTGGGCGCACACATCCCTTGCCGCTGGACACCCAGTTATCACCCGCACCACTCAATCGATCTCCGTTAAGTACTGGTGGCCCACCTTGGCGCAGGACGTTGCCCGCTACGTCAACACCTGCTACGTATGTGCCCAAACAGTCCACACAGTAACATCAATAAAGTTTCTTACAGTAAATTGACGATGACCTCAACATGTGTTAATAAACAGATAATCCCATGTAAATAATCTCCTGCCACACCCATTTCTAGAGAAGAGTGAAAGGACAAGATGTCCAACAGTGTGGGAGGCATCATCAATTTACTGTGAAGAACTTTATGGATGTCCCCTCCCTTAGTCAGTCAACCAGCCAGCCAGCCAGTCAAGCAGCCAGTTAAGCAGTCAGTCAGCCAGTCAAGCAGCCAGTCAAGTCAGTCAAGCAGCAAGTCAGTCCATCAGCCAGTCAAGCAGTCAAGCAGTCAGTCAGCCAGTCAACCAGCCAGTCAAGCAGTCAGTCAGCCAGCCAGTCAAGCAGTCAGTCAGCCAATCAAGCAGTCAGCCAGCCAAGCAGCCAGTTGGTCTGTCTGCCTGTGTCTCTCTCTGTGCTCTAGGACAGGAGACAAGCTGTAGAACAGACGAGGGAGTCAGAAACAGAGCTATTGAACCGAAGTCATCCATGCAACTCAAGACTGCATCCCCCCACTGAGCTAAATCCTAGGCATTAGTTATGGTAGCTCTTAGGCGGCTGGCACCACATTACCACCTGGCAGCGCCAATGGCACCACATTACCCCCTGGTAGCTCCAATGACACCACATTACCCCCTGGTAGCACCACATTATCCCATGGTAGAGCTACTGGCACCACATTACCACCTGGTAGCTCCAATGGCACCACATTACCACCTGGTAGCACCACATTATCCCATGGTAGATCCACTGGCACCACATCTCCCCCTGGTAGCGGCACTGGCACCACATCTCCCCCTGGTATCTCAACTGGCACCCCATTACCCCCCGGTCACTCCACATCACCCCCTGGTAGCTCCACATTACCCCCTGGTAGCTCCACATTACCCCCTGGTAGCTCCACATCACCCCCTGGTAGCTCCACATTACCCCCTGGTAGCTCCACATTACCCCCTGGTAGCTCCACATTACCCCCTGGCAGCACCACATTACCCCCTGGCAGCACCACATTACCCCCTGGTAGCTCCACATTACCCCCTGGTAGCTCCACATTACCCCCTGGTCGCTCCACATTACCCCCTGGTAGCTCCACATTACCCCCTGGTAGCTCCACATTACCCCCTGGTAGCTCCACATTACCCCCTGGTAGCTCCACATTACCCCCTGGTCGCTCCACATTACCCCCTGGTAGCTCCACATTACCCCCCGGTAGCTCCACATTACCCCCTGGTAGCTCCACATTAGCCCCTGGTAGCTCCACATCACCCCCTGGTAGCTCCACGTTACCCCCTGATAGCTCCACATTACCCCCTGGTAGCTCCACATTACCCCCTGGTAGCTCCACATTACCCCCTGGTCGCTCCACATCACCCCCTGGTAGCTCCACATTACCCCCTGGTCGCTCCACATTACCCCCTGGTCGCTCCACATCACCCCCTGGTAGCTCCACATTACCCCCTGGTCGCTCCACATTACCCCCTGGTCGCTCCACATTACCCCCCGGTCGCTCCACATTACCCCCTGGTAGCTCCACATTACCCCCTGGTAGCTCCACATTACCCCCTGGCAGCTCCACATTACCCCCTGGTCGCTCCACATTACCCCCCGGTCGCTCCACATTACCCCCTGGTAGCTCCACATTACCCCCTGGTAGCTCCACATTACCACCTGGTAGCACCACATTATCCCATGGTAGATCCACTGGCACCACATCTCCCCCTGGTAGCGGCACTGGCACCACATCTCCCCCTGGTATCTCAACTGGCACCCCATTACCCCCCGGTCACTCCACATCAACCCCTGGTAGCTCCACATTACCCCCTGGTAGCTCCACATTACCCCCTGGTAGCTCCACATCACCCCCTGGTAGCTCCACATTACCCCCTGGTAGTTACACATTACCCCCTGGTAGCTCCACATTACCCCCTGGCAGCACCACATTACCCCCTGGTAGCTCCACATTACCCCCTGGTAGCTCCACATTACCCCCTGGTCGCTCCACATTACCCCCTGGTCGATCCACATTACCCCCCGGTAGCTCCACATTACCCCCTGGTAGCTCCACATTAGCCCCTGGTAGCTCCACATTACCCCCTGGTAGCTCTACATCACCCCCTGGTTAGCTCCACGTTACCCCCTGGTAGCTCCACATTACCCCCTGGTAGCTCCACATTACCCCCCGGTCGCTCCACATTACCCCCTGGCAGCACACAACACCTTGCAACACTGATCCTGGTACGATCTATCTATCTAAACCACGTCTTCAAACATTACGTTTGATCAAACTTTGGCAGAGGGGTGAGAACACTCAAACACAGAGTATCCAGATCAGATATGGAACATAACCTCAATGTGGTTAGGTTAGGGTTAGGGTTAGGGTTAGGGTTAGGGTTAGGTTAGGGTTAGGTTAGGGTTAGGGTTAGGGTTAGGTTAGGGTTAGGGTTAGGGTTAGGTTAGGGTTAGGGTTAGGTTAGGGTTAGGGTTAGGGTTAGGTTAGGGTTAGGGTTAGGTTAGGGTTAGGGTTAGGTTAGGGTTAGGTTAGGGTTAGGGTTAGGTTAGGGTTAGGGTTAGGGTTAGGTTAGGGTTAGGGTTAGGGTTAGGTTAGGTTAGGTTAGGGTTAGGGTTAGGGTTAGGTTAGGGTTAGGGTTAGGTTAGGGTTAGGGTTAGGGTTAGGTTAGGGTTAGGTTAGGTTAGGGTTAGGTTAGGGTTAGGTTAGGGTTAGGGTTAGGTTAGGGTTAGGGTTAGGGTTAGGTTAGGGTTAGGGTTAGGTTAGGGTTAGGGTTAGGTTAGGGTTAGGTTAGGGTTAGGGTTAGGTTAGGGTTAGGGTTAGGTTAGGGTTAGGGTTAGGGTTAGGTTAGGGTTAGGTTAGGGTTAGGGTTAGGTTAGGGTTAGGGTTAGGTTAGGGTTAGGGTTAGGTTAGGGTTAGGTTAGGGTTAGGGTTAGGTTAGGGTTAGGGTTAGGGTTAGGTTAGGGTTAGGTTAGGGTTAGGGTTAGGTTAGGGTTAGGGTTAGGTTAGGGTTAGGGTTAGGTTAGGGTTAGGGTTAGGTTAGGGTTAGGGTTAGGGTTAGGTTAGGGTTAGGTTAGGGTTAGGGTTAGGTTAGGGTTAGGTTAGGGTTAGGTTAGGTTAGGGTTAGGGTTAGGGTTAGGTTAGGGTTAGGGTTAGGTTAGGTTAGTAGGTTGTTGACATGTTTCCCTGTATGTACTCCACTTAACTTAAGCTACCCTATAAAGGCAAAATGCATTAACTACGTCAAATATTGAACTGCAAAATCTGACTGCAAATACAACAGGTTTTTGAGAATGGCGCCGGAGGGGATGCCTGCTGTTTTACAGGCTCCTAACCAACTATGATATTGTGTGTTTTTTCACATTGTAACTTATTTTGTACATAATGTTGCTGCTACCGTCTCTCTATGACCGAAAAGAGCTTCTGGACATCAGAACAGTGATTACTCACCACGAACTGGACAAAGATGGTTTCTTTCATGAGTCCGACGCGAAGGATATACTGTTTCTCTGAGACCAGGCCCAAATCCCCATCATTCGCGTGAAGAAAAGACTGAGGTACAGGGGGCGGAGATCAGGTGCCTTGTGAGAATTCGTCAGCGAGAGGGTAACCCGCCTCTACCATCCGTTCTATTGGCCAACGTGCAATCACTGGAGAATAAACTGGATAAGCTCCGTTCGAGACTATCCTACCAACAGCACATTAAAAACTGTAATATCTTATGTTTCACCGAGTCGTGGCTGAACGACGACATGGATAATATACAGTTGGCTGGGTTTTCCGTGCATCGGCAGGACTGAACAGCTACGTCTGGTAAGACAAGGGGTGGCGGTCTGTGTCTATTTGTCAATAACAGCTGGTGCGAGATGTCTAATATTAAGGAAGTCTCGAGGTATTGCTCGCCTGAGGTAGAGTATCTCATGATAAACTGTAGACCCCACTATCTACCAAGAGAGTTCTCATCTATATTTTTCGTAGCCGTCTATTTACCACCACAAACCGATGCTGGCACTAAGATTGCACTCAACGAGCTGTATAAGGCCATAAGCAAACAAGAAAATGCTCATACAGAAGCGGCACTCCTAGTGGCCGGGGACTTTAATGCAGGCAAACCTAAATCTGTTTTAATTTCTACCAGCATGTCACATGTGCAAACTGAGGAAAAATAACTCTAGACCACCTTTACTTCACACACAGAGATGCATACAAAGCTCTCCCTCGCCCTCCATTTGGCAAATCTGACCATAATTCTATCCTCCTGATTCCTGGTGGATTACATTTACATTTTAGTCATTTAGCAGACGCTAGTGACTCGGTTACGCTACAGGACTGTTTTGCTAGCACAGACTGGAATATGTTCCGGGATTCATCCAATGGCATTGAGGAGTATAACACCTCAGTCACCAGCTTCATCAATAAGTGCATCGATGACGTCGTCGCCACAGTGACCGTACGTACATACCCCAACCAGAAGCCATGGATTACAGGCAACATCCGCACTGAGCTAAAGGGTAGAGCTGCCGCTTTCAAGGAGCGGGACTCTAACCCCGATGCTTATAAGAAATCCCGCTATGCCCTCTGACGAACCATCAAACAGGCAAAGAGTCAATACAGGACTAAGATTGAATTGTACTACACCGGCTCTGACGCTAATCGGATGTGGCAGGGCTTGAAAACTATTACGGACTACAAAGGGAAACCCAGCTGCGAACTGACCAGTGACGCGAGCCTACAAGACGAGCTAAATGCCTTTTATGCTCGCTTCGAGGCAAGCAACACTGAAGCATACATGAGAGAACCAGCTGTTCCGGAGGACTGTGTGATCATGCTCTCCGTAGCTGATGTGAGCAAGACCTTTTAACAGGTCAACATTCACAAGGCCGCGGGGCCAGACGGATTACCAGGACATGTACGCAGAGCAAAAAGAAAAACTGGCAAGTGTCTTCACTGACATTTTCAACGTGTCCCTGACCACATTTCAAGCAGACCACCATAGTCCCTGTGCCCAAGAAAGCGAAGGTAACCTGCCTAAATGACTACCGTCCCGTAGCACTCAGGTTGGTAGCCATGAAGTGCTTTGAAAGGCTTGTCATGGCTCACATCAACACCATCATCCCGGAAACCCTAGACCCACTCCAATTCACATACCGCCACAACAAATCCACAGATGACCCAATCTCAATCGCACTCCACACTGCCCTTTCCCACCTAGACAAAAGGAAAACCTACGTGAGAATGCTGTTCATTGACTACAGCTCAGCGTTCAACACCATAGTGCCCACAAAGCTCATCACTAAACTAAGGAACCTGGGACTAAACTCATCAGCTACATTTCTTTTGACTACTTTCCACGTTTATTTTGGGATTCCATCCTTGTAAACACAATCTAATTTAATCCCTGAATATGACATCTTCTAGGCTGGGATTCAGTACCATTTGCGTTAAATGTGTTATAGCGCGCTTGACATTAAAAGATCATTTCCAATTGAGCCGACATCCGCAATGTTTATCGTGAAAGCCATCTCCACGAAACGGCA
The DNA here is from genome assembly GCF_964263955.1 of Coregonus lavaretus. Classification (NCBI taxonomy): domain Eukaryota; kingdom Metazoa; phylum Chordata; class Actinopteri; order Salmoniformes; family Salmonidae; genus Coregonus; species Coregonus lavaretus. The sequence continues at coordinate 18,099 of NW_028165130.1, forward strand.
TGGAAAATGCCTTTAAAAGGCGTATTGTCATTGTCCAGCGAGCTGTGCTATGAATCCCGGCCCCTCCCGCTCCATGTTCAGACCAGCTGGTCACTACAGAGCTGTTTACTGGAAGTCATGATCCTGTAAATCTCTCTGGTCTCTCCTACCCATCACTCCCTGTAAGGATAGAGCTGTATATTGTAATCTTAATACACTCCATCACACTCCAATTTTGTATGAAATTGCACTTATTCAGCCTTCTTGCTTGTAAATAGCCTTTGCTATTGTGATGTTTTTTAATATGTGATTTCATCTGTAAGTATTGTGATGTACTGTGTAAGTAAAATGAATTTCCTCATTGAGGACATGAATCTGAATTATGTTAATACAAGACACATAGTCACATACACATCGAAGCACAACATCTTTGTTCTATTGCACTCAAATTCAGGAAGTCTAAAGAGATGACCTGCAGGGGAGAAACTCAGAAACTAAATGAAACATTCTAATTCATTAACTAAACATTATCAGAGTTGACAGTACTGTACACTGTAGAGTGAACCAACAGGACTGACGGGTCCTTCATTACATTTAGTAAGTTAACACGTTTCAATGTTTAAACAGTGGAATGAAAGGAGTTCCTTGGTATTGACTGAGGAGATATATCCATTAAGGAAGTAACAGCCTACAACAGGTTTCATGTTAGATTGAGAGACAGACAGACAGACAGACAGACAGACAGACAGACAGACAGACAGACAGACAGACAGACAGACAGACATGCAGAATGAACCACAAACAGAGTGACTATATAAACATCAAAGATGGCGGTTTAGATAAGAGATCTGGTCTGTATGTCTGTCTAGTAACTAACTTCCTGTGGCTGGACACACGTACCAATATAGCCCTTTCTCAGACAGACAGATCAGACAGTGTGTTGTGTTAGTGGCAGAACATTACTGGAGTCTAAAGACAACAGAATATTACTGGAGTCTAAAGACAACAGCAGAATATTACTGGAGTCTAAAGACAACAGAATATTACTGGAGTCTAAAGACAACAGCAGAATATTACTGGAGTCTAAAGACAACAGCAGAATATTACTGGAGTCTAAAGACAACAGCAGAATATTACTGGAGTCTAAAGACAACAGCAGAATAATACTGGAGTCTAAAGACAACAGCAGAATAATACTGGATTCTAAAGACAACAGGAGAATATTACTGGAGTCTAAAGACAACAGCAGAATATTACTGGAGTCTAAAGACAACAGCAGAATAATACTGGAGTCTAAAGACAACAGGAGAATATTACTGGAGTCTAAAGACAACAGCAGAATATTACTGGAGTCTAAAGACAACAGCAGAATAATACTGGAGTCTAAAGACAACAGCAGAATAATACTGGATTCTAAAGACAACAGGAGAATATTACTGGAGTCTAAAAAAACAACAGCAGAATAATACTGGAGTCTAAAGACAACAGCAGAATATTACTGGAGTTTAAAGACAACAGCAGAATATGACTGGAGTCTAAAGACAACAGCAGAATAATACTGGAGTCTAAAGACAACAGCAGAATATTACTGGAGTCTAAAGACAACAGCAGAATATTACTGGAGTCTAAAGACAACAGCAGAATAATACTGGAGTTTAAAGACAACAGCAGAATATTACTGTCTAAAGGCAACAGCTGAATGTTATTGTCTAAAAACAAAAGCAGAATATTCCTGTCTAAAGGCAACAGCAGAACATTACTGGCATCAAAAAACAACAGCAGAATATTACTGGAATCTGAAGACATTAGCATAAAATTACTGTCAAAAGACAAAAGCAGAACATTACTGGCATCTAAAAACAATAGCAGAACATTACTGAAGTCTAAAGACAACAGCAGAATATATTGTCTAAAGACAATAGCAGAGTATTTCTGTCTAAAGACAACAGTAGAATTTTACAACAGCAGAATATACTGTCTAAAGACAACATCAGAATATGAATGTCTGAAGGCAACAGCTGGATGTTATTGTCTAAAGGCAGCAATATAATATTACTGGAATCTAAAGACAACAGCAGAATATTACAGTGCCTTGCAAAAGTATTCATCCCCCATGGCATTTTTCCTATTTTATTGCATTACAACCTGTAAATTAAATGGATTTTTATTTGGATTTCATGTAATGGACAAACACAAAATAGTCCAAATTGGTGAAGTGAAATGAAAAAAAACGTGTTAAAAAAAATTCTAAAAAATAAATAACGGAAAAGTGGTGCGTGCATATGTATTCACCCCCTTTGCTATGAAGCCCCTAAATAAGATCTGGTGCAACCAATTACCTTCAGAAGTCACATAATTAGTTAAATAAAGTGTCACATGATCTGTCACATGATCTCAGTATATATACTATATGATATCAGAGCAGCGGTAACTCACCAGCATTACTACTTTCCCAAAGCAGATCCTTTGTTTGCTCTCCCCAGGGCAACTGAACTGATTCCAGTGGCTGACCCAAAACATTGACGGCGGAAGAGAGGCACTCGGAGCGGCCTGCTGGTCCGACATAGGAGGCGCGCACACCACCCACTTTGGTTAACAAAGTCGACGAACTACGGGCAAGGATTTCTTTCCAGAGAGACATCAAGGCCTGTAACATCCTCCATGTTTCACGGAAACATGGCTCTCACCCAGATGGGTTCTCAGTTCATCACGCAGACAGGAATAAATATCTCTCCGGGAAGCAGAAGGGCGGAGGTGAGTGTTTCATGATTAACGACTCATTACTAATTATAGTAACATACAGGAACTCGAGTCCTTCTGTTCACCCGACCTAGAATACCTCACAATCAAATGCCGACCGTATTATCTCCCAAGAGAATTTTCTTTGGTTATAGTCACGGCCGTGTATATCCCCCCTCAAGCCGATACCACGACGGCCCTCAAAGAACTTCACTGGACCTTATGCAAACTGGAAACCACATATCCTGAGGCTGCATTTATTGTAGCCGGGTGATTTTAACAAAGCAAATTTGAGGACTAGGCTGCCGAAGTTCTATCAACATATCGACTGTTGTACTCGCGCTGCTAAAATCCTCGACCATTGCTATTCAAACTTCCGGGATGGTTATAAGGCCCTCCCCCGCCCTCCTTTCGGCAAATCTGACCACGACTCCATTTTGCTTCTCCCTTCCTATAGGCAGAAACTCAAACAGGAAGTACCCGTACTAAGGACTATTCAACGCTGGTCTGACCAATCGGAATCCATGCTTCAAGATTGTTTTGATCACGCGGACTGGGATATGTTCCGGGTAGCTTCCGAAAATAATTTAGACATATACACTGAAACGGTGACAGAGTTTATCAGGAAGTGTATAGGTGATGTTGTGCCCACTGTGACTATTAAAACCTACCCTAACCAGAAACCGTAGATAGACGGCAGCATTCGCGCAAATCTGAAAGCGCGAACCACCGCATTCAACCATGGCAAGGTGACTGGGAATATAGCAGAATACAAACTCCGCAAGGCAATTAAACTGGCAAAACATCAGTGTAGAGACAAAGTGGAGTCACATTTCAACGGCTCAGACACGAGACGTATGTGGCAGGGTCTACAGACAATCACGGACTACAAAAATAAAACCAGCCACGTCGCCGACACCGATGTCTCGCTTCCAGACAAGCTAAACACCTTCTTTGCCCGCTTTGAGGATAACACAGTGCCACTGACGAGGCCCACTACCAAAGACTGTGGGCTCTCCTTCTCCATGGCTGACGTGATTAAGACATTTAAGCATGTTAACCCCCGCAAGGCTGCCGACCCAGACAGCATCCCTAGCCGCGTCCTCAGAGCATGCGCAGACCAGCTGGCTGGTGTGTTCATGGACATATTCAATCTCTCCCTTTCCCAGTTTGCTGTTCCTACATGCTTCAAGATGGCCACCATTGTTCCTGAACCCAAGAAAGCAAAGGTAACTGAACTAAATGACTATCGCCCGGTAGCACTCAACTCTGTCATCATGAAGTGTTTTGAGAGACTAGTCAAGGATCATATCACCTCTACCTTACCTGTCACCCTAGACCCACTTCAATTTGCTTACCGCCCCAATAGATCCACAGACGATGCAATTGCCATCACACTGCACACTGCCCTATCCCATCTGGACAAGAGGAATACCTATGTAAGAATGCTGTTCATTGACTATAGCTCAGCATTCAACACCACAGTACCCTCCAAGCTCATCATTAAGCTCGAGGCCCTGGGTCTGAACCCCGCCCTGTACAACTGGGTCCTGGACTTCCTGATGGGCCTCCCCCAGGTGGTGAAGGTAGGAAACAACATCTCCACTTCGCTGATCCTCAACACTGGGGCCCCACAAGGGTGCGTGCTCAGCCCCCTCCTGTACTCCCTGTTCACCCATGACTGCGTGGCCAAGCACGCTCCAAGGAGGAGCTGAGGGCTCTGGGAGTGTGGTGCCAGGAAAATAACCTCTCACTCAACATCAACAAAACAAAGGAGATGATCGTGGACTTCAGGAGACAGCAGAGGGAGCACGCCCCTATCCACATCGACGGGACCGCAGTGGAGAAGGTGGAAAGCTTCAAGTTCCTCGACGTACACATCACTGACAATCTGAAATGGTCCACCCACGCAGACAGTGTGGTAAAAAAGGCGCAACAGAGCCTCTTCAACCTCAGGAGGCTGAAGAAATTTGGCTTATCACCTAAAACCCTCACAAACTTTTACAGATGCACAATTGAGAGCATCCTGTCGGGCTGTATCACCGCCTGGTACGGCAACTGCACCGCCCACAACCGCAGGGCTCTCCAGAGGGTGGTGCGGTCTGCAGAACGCATTACCGGGTTCTAATTTAAGCCATTTTATGTATTATGTCATGTTTCATGTGGACCCCAGGAAGTAGCTGATGCTTTTGCAGCGGCTAATGGGGATCCTAATAAATACCAATACTATGGTGAAACATTGAAATAATACAGAAATAAACTAAGAAAAATAAGAAACAGCACGTCAGAAAGCAGCTCAATGTGATTGAAGAATCTATAGAATCTAATCACTTCTGGGAAAATTGGAAAACACTAAACAAACAACAACATGAAGAGCTATCTATCCAAAATGGAAATGTATGGATACACCACTTCTCCAACCTTTTGGGCCATATAACAAAGAACCAAGAGCAAAATCATATACATGATAATTTACTACATTTAGAATCAGCTATTAAAGACTACCAGAACCCCACTGGATTCTCCAATTACATTGAATAAACTACAGGACAAAATACAAACCCTCCAACCCAAAAAGGCCTGTGGTGTTGATGGTATCCTAAACGAAATGATAAAAAAATACAGCCCAAAAATTCTAATGGGCAATTCTTAAACTCTTCAACATCATCCTCAGCTCTGGCATCTTCCCTAATATTTGGAACCAAAGCCTGATCACCCCAATCCACAAAAAGTGGAGACAAATTTGACCCCAATAATTACCGTGGAATCTGTGTCAACAGCAATCTCTAAAAACAGACCACATATTCACTCTGCACAATTGACAAACAAACAAAACAAAACAAAGGCAAATTCTTCTCATGCTTTCTTGATTTCAAAAAAGCTTTTGACTCAACTTGGCATGAGGGTCTGCTATACAAATTGATGGAAAGCGGTGTTGGGGGGAAAGTAAATGACATTATAAAATCAATGTACACAAACAACAAGTGTTAAAATTGGCAATAAACACATCGATGTCTTTCCACAGGGCCGAGGGGTGAGACAGGGATGCTGCTTGAGCCCCACCCTCTTCAACATATAAATAAACTAATTTTCAATTTCAAATGTTGCTACATAAGACCGAATCGAGGCGGTCGGTCACATATCAACGAATTGGCGAGGGCACTAGAACAGTCTGCAACAACCGGCTTCACCCTATTGATTCAGAAATCAAATGTATGCTGTTTGCAGATGATCTGGTGCTTCTGTCCCCAGCCAAGGAGGGCCTACAGCAGTACATAGATCTTCTGCATAGATTCTGTCAGACCTGGGCCCTGACAGCAAATCTCAATAAGACAAACAATGGTGTTCCAAAAAAGGTCCAGTTGCCAAGACAACAAATACAAATTATATCTAGACACCGTTGCCCTAGAGCACACAATAAACTATACATACCTCGGCCTAAACATCAGCATCAGATAACTTCCATAAAGCTGTGAACAGTTGGTAGAGCATGGCGTTTGCAACACCAGGGTTGTGGGTTCGATCCCCACGGGGGGCCAGTATGAAAACTAACAAAAATAATGTATGCACTCACTAACTGTAAGTCGCTCTGGATAAGAGCGTCTGCTAAATGACTAAAATGTAAATGTAAATGTAAACAATCTACGAGCCAAGGCAAGAAGGGCCTTCTATGCCATCAAAAGGAACATAAAACTCAACATCCCAATTAGGATCTGGTTAAAAATACTTCAATCTGTTATCGAACCGCATTGCCCTTTATGGTTGTGAGGTCTGGGGTCCACTCACAAACCAAGAATTCACAAAATGGGGCAAACCCCCAATTGAGACTCTGCATGCAGAATTCTGCATAAATATACTTCATGTACAACGAAAAAACACAAACGCACAGCAGAGTTTGGAATATACCCACTAGTTATCAACATCCAGAAAAGAGCTGTTAAATTCTACAACCACCTAAAAGGAAGCGATGCCCACACATGCCATCACAAAGCCCTCACCTACAGAGAGATGAACCTGGAGAAGAGTCCCCTAAGCAAGCTGGTTCTGGGGCTCTGTTCACAAACACAAACAGACCCCACAGAGCCCCAGGACAGCAACACAATTAGACCCAACCAAATCATGAGAAAACAAAAAGAGAATTACTTGACACATTGGAAAGAATTAACAAAAAACGAAGCAAATTGAAATGCTATCTGGCCCTAAACAGAGAATACACAGTGGATACCATAGCTTATGACCTGTCTCATCCCTCCCTCCTCTCTCTGATCTCTCTCTATCTTTGATCTCTCTATCTCTCTCTGATCTCTCTCTATCTTTGATCTCTCTATCTCTCTCCGTGTTCTCTCTCTATCTCTGATCTCTCTCTCTGTTCTCTCTCTCTGTTCTCTCTCTATCTCTGATCTCTCTATCTCTCTCTGTTCTCTCTCTCTGTTCTCTCTCTATCTCTGATCTCTCTCTCTCTCTCTGTTCTCTCTCTCTGTTCTCTCTCTATCTCTCTCCGTGTTCTCTCTCTATCTCTGATCTCTCTCTCTGTTCTCTCTCTCTGTTCTCTCTCTATCTCTGATCTCTCTATCTCTCTCTGTTCTCTCTCTCTGTTCTCTCTCTATCTCTCTCCGTGTTCTCTCTCTATCTCTGATCTCTCTCTCTGTTCTCTCTCTCTGTTCTCTCTCTCTGTTCTCTCTCTATCTCTGATCTCTCTATCTCTCTCTGTTCTCTCTCTCTGTTCTCTCTATCTCTGATCTCTCTATCTCTCTCTGTTCTCTCTCTCTGTTCTCTCTCTATCTCTCTCCGTGTTCTCTCTCTATCTCTGATCTCTCTCTCTGTTCTCTCTCTATCTCTCTCCGTGTTCTCTCTCTATCTCTGATCTCTCTATCTCTCTCTGTTCTCTCTCTATCTCTCTCCGTGTTCTCTCTCTATCTCTGATCTCTCTATCGCTCTCTATGTTCTCTCTATCTTTCTCTCTCTCCAGTCCAGTCGATTGGCTGCTCATGCAGTCAACAGGGTCAGTTTGGGTGAAGCTATGGGTATAGGGTAGGGTAAAGGGTAAAGGGTAAAGGGTAGCCACACACTGAGCTGAAGTGAAAAGAGGGAAAGACTGCAGGTCCAATAGTCACAGAGACATTGGCTGGCTACACACAGAGATAGTCACCGGCTGGCTACACACAGAGATAGTCACCGGCTGGCTACACACAGAGATAGTCACCGGCTGGCTACACACAGAGATAGTCACTGGCTGGCTACACACAGAGATAGTCACTGGCAGGCTACACATAGAGATAGTCACTGGCTGGCTACACACAGAGATAGTCACTGGCTGGCTACACACAGAGATAGTCACTGGCTGGCTACACACAGAGATAGTCACTGGCTGGCTACACACAGAGATAGTCACTGGCTGGCCACACACAGCGATAGTCACTGGCTGGCCACACACAGAGATAGTCACTGGCTGGCTACACACAGAGATAGTCACTGGCTGGCTACACACAGAGATAGTCAATGGCTGGTTACACACAGAGATAGTCACTGGCTGGCCACACACAGAGATAGTCACTGGCTGGCTACACACAGAGATAGTCACTGGCTGGCTACACACAGAGATAGTCACTGGCTGGCTACACACAGAGATAGTCACTGGCTGGCTACACACAGAGATAGTCACTGGCTGGCTACACACAGAGATAGTCACTGGCTGGCTACACACAGAGATAGTCACTGGCTGGCCACACACAGAGATAGTCACTTGCTGGCGACACACAGAGATAGTCACTGGCTGGCTACACACAGAGATAGTCACTGGCTGGCTACACACAGAGATAGTCACTGGCTGGCTACACACAGAGATAGTCACTGGCTGGCTACACACAGAGATAGTCACTTGCTGGCGACACACAGAGATAGTCACTGGCTGGCTACACACAGAGATAGTCATTGGCTGGCTACACACAGAGATAGTCACTGGCTGGCTACACACAGAGATAGTCACGGGCTGGCTACACACAGAGATAGTCACTTGCTGGCCACACACAGAGATATTCATGGCTGGCTACACACAGAGATAGTCTCTGAGGTAGAAGTTTTTGGTGAGGGAGGCCCCCCTCTCTCCTCTCCCAGATGCTTAGCTCATTTCATTCCGATCTCCTCTGCATTTTTGTAGCCATTTGCTACAGCCTGTCAACTATGCCTCTGCCTATCCCTGTTCTCTCGTCTCTGCACAGGCTACACAAACAACGCACAACACCGCGCGGCTGCTGCCTCTCCAACCTGGTGGTCCCTGCTCGCACCCCTCACCTGGAGTTCCAGGTCGCAGGCAGCCTCTGGAACTGCCGTTCTGCTGCCAACAAAGCTGACTTCATCCCAGCCTATGCCAACCTCCAGTCCCTCGACTTCCTGGCGCTGACGGAAACATGGATCACCACTGAAAACACGGCTACTCCTACTGCTCTCTCCTCGTCTGACCATGTGTTCTCGCATACCCCGAGAGCATCTGGTCAGAGGGGTGGTGGTACAGGAATCCTCATCTCTCCCAAGTGGACATTCTCAATTTTTCCCCTAACCCATCTGTCTATCTCCTCATTTGAATTCCATGCTGTCACAGTCACTAACCCATTTAAGCTTAATATCCTTGTCATCTATCGCCCTCCAGGTTCCCTTGGAGAGTTCATCAACGAGCTTGACGCCTTGATAAGTTCCTTTCCTGAGGATGGCTCACCCCTCACAGTTTTGGGGGATTTCAACCTCCCTATGTCCACGTTTGACTCATTTCTCTCTGCCTCCTTCTTTCCACTCCTCTCCTCTTTTGACCTCACCCTCTCACCGTCCCCCCCTACTCACAAGGCAGGCAATACGCTTGACCTCATCTTCACTAGATGCTGCTCCTCTACTAATCTCACTGCAACTCCCCTCCAAGTCTCCGACCACTACTTTGTTTCCTTTTCTCTCTCGCTCTCCTCCCACACTACTCACTCTGCCCCTACACAGATGGTAATGCGCCGCCGCAACCTTCGCTCTCTCTCTCCCACTACTCTCTCCTCTTCCATCCTATCATCTCTTCCCTCTGCTCAATCCTTCTCCCTCCAATCTCCTGATTCTGCCTCCTCAACCCTCCTCTCCTCCCTTTCTGCATCCTTTGACTCTCTGTGTCCCCTATCCTCCCGGCCGGCTCGGTCCTCCCCCCCAGCTCCGTGGCTTGATGACTCACTGCGAGCTCACAGAACAGAGCTCCGGGCAGCGGAGAGGAAATGGAAGAAAACTAAACTCCCTACCGACCTGGCATCTTTTCACTCCCTCCTCTCTACATTTTCTTCATCTGTTTCTGCTGCTAAGGCCACCTTCTACCACTCTAAATTCCAAGCATCTGCCTCTAACCCTAGGAAGCTCTTTGCCACATTTTCCTCCCTCCTGAATCCTCCTCCCCCCCCCCCCCCTCCTCTCTCTCTGTGGATGACTTCGTCAACCACTTTGAAAAGAAGGTTGACGACATCCGATCCTCGTTTGTTAAGTCTAATAACACTGCTGGTCCTGCTCACACTGCCCTACCCTATGCTTTGACTTCTTTCTCCCCTCTCTCTCCAGATAAAATCCTGCGACTTGTGACTGCAGGCCGCCCAACAACCTGCCCGCTTGACCCCATCCCCTCCTCCCTTCTCCAGACCATCTCCGGTGACCTTCTCCCCTACCTCACCTCGCTGATCAACTCATCCTTGACCGCTGGCCATGTCCCTTCCGTCTTCAAGAGAGCGAGAGTTGCTCCCCTCCTCAAAAAACCAACACTCGACCCCACTGATGTCAACAACTACAGACCAGTATCCCTTCTTTCTTTTCTTTCCAAAACTATTGAGCGTGCCGTCTTTAGCCAACTCTCTTGCTATCTCTCTCAGAATGACCTTCTTGATCCAAACCAATCAGGTTTCAGGACTGGTCATTCAACTGAGACTGCTCTTCTCTGTGTCACGGAGACTCTCCGCACTGCTAAAGCTAACTCTCTCTCCTCTGCTCTTGTCCTTCTAGACCTGTCTGCTGCCTTTGATACTGTGAACCATCAGATCCTCCTCTCCACCCTCTCTGAGATGGGCATCTCCGGCGCGGCTCACTCCTGGATTGCGTCCTACCTGACCGGTCGCTCCTACCAAGTGGCGTGGCGGGAAGCTGTCTCCGCACCACGTGCTCTCACCACTGGTGTCCCCCAGGGATCGGTTCTGGGCCCTCTCCTTTTCTCCCTATACACCAAGTCACTTGGCTCTGTCATATCCTCACATGGTCTCTCCTATCATTGCTACGCTGACGATACACAACTAATCTTCTCCTTTCCCCCTTCTGATAACCAGGTGGCGAATCGCATCTCTGCATGTCTGGCAGACATATCAGTATGGATGACGGATCACCACCTCAAGCTGAACCCTGGCAAGACGGAGCTGCTCTTCCTCCCGGGGAAGGACTGCCCGTTCCATGATCTCGCCATCACGGTTGACAACTCCGCTGTGTCCTCCTCCCAGAGTGCGAAGAGCCTAGGCGTGACCCTGGACAACACCCTGTCGTTCTCCGCCAACATCAAGGCGGTGACCCGCTCCTGCAGGTTCATGCTCTACAACATTCGGAGAGTGCGACCCTGCCTTACACAGGAAGCGGCGCAGGTCCTGGTCCAGGCACTTGTCATCTCCCGTCTGGACTACTGCAACTCGCTGTTGGCTGGGCTCCCTGCCTGTGCCATTAAACCCCTACAACTCATCCAGAATGCCGCAGCCCGTCTGGTGTTCAACCTTCCCAAGTTCTCTCACGTCACCCCCCTCCTCCGCACACTCCACTGGCTTCCAGTTGAAGCTCGCATCCGCTACAAGACCATGGTGCTTGCCTATGGAGCAGTGAGGGGAACGGCACCTCTGTACCTTCAGGCTCTGATCAGTCCCTACACCCAAACGAGGACATTGCGTTCATCCACCTCTGGCCTGCTGGCTCCCCTTCCTCTGCGGAAGCACAGCTCCCGCTCAGCCCAGTCAAAACTGTTCGCTGCTCTGGCACCCCAATGGTGGAACAAGCTTCCTCACGACGCCAGGACAGCGGAGTCACTCACCACCTTCCGGAGACATTTGAAACCCCACCTCTTTAAGGAATACCTGGGATAGGATAAAGTATTCCTTCTAACCCCCCCCCCCCCCCCCCCCCCCCCAAATTGTAAAGTGGTTATCCCACTGGCTATAGGGTGAACGCACCAATTTGTGAGTCGCTCTGGCTAAGAGCGTCTGCTAAATGACGTTAATGTGCCCTTGAGCAAGGCACTTAACCCTAATTGCTCCTGTAAGTCGCTCTGGTTAAGAGCGTCTGCTAAATGACTAAAATGTAAATGTAAATGTAGTCACTGGCTGGCTACACACAGAGATAGTCACTGGCTGGCTACACACAGAGATAGTCACTGGCTGGCTACACACAGAGATAGTCACTGGCTGGCCACACACAGAGATAGTCACTGGCTGGCTACACACAGAGATAGTCACTGGCTGGCTACACACAGAGATAGTCATTGGCTGGCTACACACAGAGATAGTCACTGGCTGGCTACACACAGAGATAGTCACTTGCTGGCCACACACAGAGATAGTCACTGGCTGGCTACACACAGAGATAGTCACTGGCTGGCTACACACAGAGATAGTCACTTGCTGGCGACACACAGAGATAGTCACTGGCTGGCTACACACAGAGATAGTCACTTGCTGGCTACACACAGAGATAGTCACTGGCTGGCTACACACAGAGATAGTCACTGGCTGGCTACACACAGAGATAGTCACTGGCTGGCTACACACAGAGATAGTCACTGGCTGGCTACACACAGAGATAGTCACTGGCTGGCTACACACAGAGATAGTCACTGGCTGGCCACACACAGAGATAGTCACTGGCTGGCCACACACAGAGATAGTCACTGGCTGGCTACACACAGAGATAGTCACTTGCTGGCTACACACAGAGATAGTCACTGGCTGGCCACACACAGAGATAGTCACTGGCTGGCTACACACAGAGATAGTCACTGGCTGGCCACACACAGAGATAGTCACTGGCTGGCTACACACAGAGATAGTCACTGGCTGGCTACACACAGAGATAGTCACTGGCTGGCTACACACAGAGATAGTCACTGGCTGGCTACACACAGAGATAGTCACTGGCTGGCTACACACAGAGATAGTCACTGGCTGGCTACACACAGAGATAGTCACTGGCTGGCTACACACAGAGATAGTCACTGGCTGGCTACACACAGAGATAGTCACTTGCTGGCTACACACAGAGATAGTCACTGGCTGGCCATACACAGAGATAGTCACTGGCTGGCTACACACAGAGATAGTCACTGGCTGGCTACACACAGAGATAGTCACTGGCTGGCTATAAACAGAGATAGTCACTGGCTGGCTACACACAGAGATAGTCACTGGCTGGCTACACACAGAGATAGTCACTTGCTGGCGACACACAGAGATAGTCACTGGCTGGCTACACACAGAGATAGTCACTTGCTGGCTACACACAGAGATAGTCACTGGCTGGCCACACACAGAGATAGTCACTGGCTGGCTACACACAGAGATAGTCACTGGCTGGCTACACACAGAGATAGTCACTGGCTGGCTACACACAGTGATAGTCACTGGCTGGCTACACACAGAGATAGTCACTGGCTGGCTACACACAGAGATAGTCACTGGCTGGCCACACACAGAGATAGTCACTGGCTGGCCACACACAGAGATAGTCACTGGCTGGCTACACACAGAGATAGTCACTTGCTGGCTACACACAGAGATAGTCACTGGCTGGCCACACACAGAGATAGTCACTGGCTGGCTACACACAGAGATAGTCACTGGCTGGCTACACACAGAGATAGTCACGGGCTGGCCACACACAGAGATAGTCACGGGCTGGCCACACACAGCGATAGTCACTGGCTGGCTACACACAGCGATAGTCACGGGCTGGCTACACACAGAGATAGTCACTGGCTGGCCACACACAGAGATAGTCACTGGCTGGCTACACACAGAGATAGTCACGGGCTGGCCACACACAGAGATAGTCACGGGCTGGCCACACACAGCGATAGTCACTGGCTGGCTACACACAGCGATAGTCACGGGCTGGCTACACACAGAGATAGTCACTGGCTGGCCACACACAGAGATAGTCACTGGCTGGCCACACACAGCGATATTCACTGGCTGGCTACACACAGCGATAGTCACGGGCTGGCTACACACAGAGATAGTCACTGGCTGGCCACACACAGAGATAGTCACTGGTTGGCTACACACAGAGATAGTCACGGGCTGGCCACACACAGAGATAGTCACGGGCTGGCCACACACAGTGATAGTCACTGGCTGGCTACACACAGCGATAGTCACGGGCTGGCTACACACAGCGATAGTCACGGGCTGGCTACACACAGAGATAGTCACTGGCTGGCCACACACAGAGATAGTCACTGGCTGGCTACACACAGAGATAGTCACGGGCTGGCCACACACAGAGATAGTCACGGGCTGGCCACACACAGCGATAGTCACTGGCTGGCTACACACAGCGATAGTCACGGGCTGGCTACACACAGCGATAGTCACTGGCTGGCTACACACAGAGATAGTCACTGGCTGGCTACACACAGAGATAGTCACTGGCTGGCCACACACAGAGATAGTCACTGGCTGGCCACACACAGAGATAGTCACTGGCTGGCTACACACAGAGATAGTCACTTGCTGGCTACACACAGAGATAGTCACTGGCTGGCCACACACAGAGATAGTCACTGGCTGGCTACACACAGAGATAGTCACTGGCTGGCTACACACAGAGATAGTCACGGGCTGGCCACACACAGAGATAGTCACGGGCTGGCCACACACAGCGATAGTCACTGGCTGGCTACACACAGCGATAGTCACGGGCTGGCTACACACAGAGATAGTCACTGGCTGGCCACACACAGAGATAGTCACTGGCTGGCTACACACAGAGATAGTCACGGGCTGGCCACACACAGAGATAGTCACGGGCTGGCCACACACAGCGATAGTCACTGGCTGGCTACACACAGCGATAGTCACGGGCTGGCTACACACAGCGATAGTCACGGGCTGGCTACACACAGCGATAGTCACGGGCTGGCTACACACAGAGATAGTCACGGGCTGGCTACACACAGCGATAGTCACGGGCTGGCTACACACAGCGATAGTCACGGGCTGGCTACACACAGCGATAGTCACGGGCTGGCTACACACAGCGATAGTCACTGGCTGGCTACACACAGAGATAGTCACGGGCTGGCTACACACAGCGATAGTCATTGGCTGGCTACACACAGCGATAGTCATTGGCTGGCTACACACAGCGATAGTCATTGGCTGGCTACACACAGCGATAGTCATTGGCTGGCTACACACAGAGATAGTCACGGGCTGGCTACACACAGCGATAGTCACGGGCTGGCTACACACAGCGATAGTCACGGGCTGGCTACACACAGCGATAGTCACGGGCTGGCTACACACAGCGATAGTCACGGGCTGGCTACACACAGCGATAGTCACGGGCTGGCTACACACAGCGATAGTCACTGGCTGGCTACACACAGAGATAGTCATTGGCTGGCTACACACAGCGATAGTCATTGGCTGGCTACACACAGCGATAGTCATTGGCTGGCTACACACAGCGATAGTCATTGGCTGGCTACACACAGAGATAGTCACGGGCTGGCTACACACAGCGATAGTCACGGGCTGGCTACACACAGTCTCAAGGTCAGGCCTCTAACTGCTGCTAGCTTTTAAAGTCATTGATCTGACCGATACCCGCTAAATTTATACTATATATATATATATACTAAATATCCTCTGTGTACAACGTAAAACACCAAATAATGCATGCAGAGCAGAATTAGGCCGATACCCGCTAAATTTATACTATATATATATATATACTAAATATCCTCTGTGTACAACGTAAAACACCAAATAATGCATGCAGAGCAGAATTAGGCCGATACCCGCTAAATTTATACTATATATATATATATACTAAATATCCTCTGTGTACAACGTAAAACACCAAATAATGCATGCAGAGCAGAATTAGGCCGATACCCGCTAAATTTATACTATATATATATATATACTAAATATCCTCTGTGTACAACGTAAAACACCAAATAATGCATGCAGAGCAGAATTAGGCCGATACCCGCTAAATTTATACTATATATATATATATACTAAATATCCTCTGTGTACAACGTAAAACACCAAATAATGCATGCAGAGCAGAATTAGGCCGATACCCGCTAAATTTATACTATATATATATATATACTAAATATCCTCTGTGTACAACGTAAAACACCAAATAATGCATGCAGAGCAGAATTAGGCCGATACCCGCTAAATTTATACTATATATATATATATATATACTAAATATCCTCTGTGTACAACGTAAAACACCAAATAATGCATGCAGAGCAGAATTAGGCCGATACCCGCTAAATTTATACTATATATATATATATACTAAATATCCTCTGTGTACAACGTAAAACACCAAATAATGCATGCAGAGCAGAATTAGGCCGATACCCGCTACATTTCAAAATCCAGAAAAGAGCAGTTCAATTCTATAACCACTTAAAAGGAAGCGATTCCCAAACCTTCCATAACTAAGCCATCACCTACAGAGAGATGAACTTGGAGAAGAGTCCCATAAGCAAGCTGGTCCTGGGGCTCTGTTCACAAACACAAACAGACCCCACAGAGCCCCAGGACAGCAACACAATTAGACCCAACAAAATCATGAGAAAACAAAAAGAGAATTACTTGACACATTGGAAAGAATTAGCAAAAAAAACTGAGCAAACTAGAATGCCATTTGGGCCTAAACAGAGAGTACACAGTGGCAGAATACCTGACCATTGTGACTGACCCAAACTTAAGGAAAGCTTTGACTATATACAGACTCAGTGAGCATAGCCTTGCTATTGAGAAAGGTCACCGTAGGCAGACCTGGCTCTCAAGAGAAGACAGGCTATGTGCACACTGCCCACAAAATGAGGTGGAAACTGAGCTGCACTTCCTAACCTCCTGCCAAATGTATGACCACATTAGAGACACATATTTCCCTCAGATTACACAGCTCCACAAAGAATTTGAAAACAAACCCAATTTTGATAAACTCCCATATCTACTAGGTGAAATACCACAGTGTGCCATCACAGCTGCAAGATTTGTGACCTGTTGCAACAAGAAAGGGGCAACCAGTGAAGAACTATTTGCACATTGTTACAACACTGTATATGGACATAATATGACATTTGAAATGTCTTTATTCTTTTGGAACTTCTGAGTGTAATGTTTACTGTTAATATTTATTGTTTATTTCACTTTTATTTATTATCTACTTCACTTGCTTTAGCAATGTTAACACACGTTTCCCATGCCAATAAAGACCTTGAATTGAAATTGAAATTGAGAGAGAGAGGTAGTGTGGGCTCCTGAATTCTTCTGCAAGAAGTTAGAATTAGAGTTAGATAAATGAAGATAAACGTGCATTTTTTTTCGCAAGGACTTACTCAGGATACTAAACTCAACATCAAAACCTTCAATCCAAATCAAATTTCCATACCTAAAACCTTGATTTTGGACTATCAAGAAAATAAACTTCTAACAAACCAAAACCTGCAGAAGAAACACAGCGGAACATGAAAATACCATCCAGCACAAAACTGAGTTCAGTCTGAACCTACTACTGAGCTACCAAGCTGCTAGGACAGAACAGACCTGTTCAGTCTGAACCTACTACTGAGCTACCAAGCTGCTAGGACAGAACAGACCTCAAATGGCTGAACCTACTACTGAGCTACCAAGCTGCTAGGACAGAACAGACCTGTTCAGTCTGAACCTACTACTGAGCTACCAAGCTGCTAGGACAGAACAGACCTGTTCAGTCTGAACCTACTACTGAGCTACCAAGCTGCTAGGACAGAACAGACCTGTTCAGTCTGAACCTACTACTGAGCTACCAAGCTGCTAGGACAGAACAGACCTGTTCAGTCTGAACCTACTACTGAGCTACCAAGCTGCTAGGACAGAACAGACCTGTTCAGTCTGAACCTACTACTGAGCTACCAAGCTGCTAGGACAGAACAGACCTGTTCAGTCTGAACCTACTACTGAGCTACCAAGCTGCTAGGACAGAACAGACCTGCTCTACGGCTGTCTGAGAGAACTTAAAGAGGCAGACAGGAGGAGGGAGGGGAACACATGGCCCAGCTAACAGAGGAACACATGGCCCAGCTAACAGAGGAACACATGGCCCAGCTAACAAGGGAACACATGGCCCAGCT
Organism: Coregonus lavaretus; assembly: GCF_964263955.1. NCBI lineage: Eukaryota > Metazoa > Chordata > Actinopteri > Salmoniformes > Salmonidae > Coregonus > Coregonus lavaretus. The sequence goes on from NW_028165130.1 coordinate 36,220, forward strand.
AACAGAGGAACACATGGCCCAGCTAACAGAGGAACACATGGCCCAGCTAACAGAGGAACACATGGCCCAGCTAACAGAGGAACACATGGCCCAGCTAACAGGGGAACACATGGCCCAGCTAACAGAGGAACACATGGCCCAGCTAACAGAGGAACACATGGCCCAGCTAACAGAGGAACACATGGCCCAGCTAACAGAGGAACACATGGCCCAGCTAACAGAGGAACACATGGCCCAGCTAACAGAGGAACACATGGCCCAGCTAACAGAGGAACACATGGCCCAGCTAATCGAGGAACATATGGCCCAGCTAACAGAGGAACACAAGGCCCAGCTAACAGAGGAACACATGGCCCAGCTAACAGGGGAACACATGGCCCAGCTAACAGAGGAACACATGGCCCAGCTAACAGAGGAACACATGGCCCAGCTAACAGAGGAACACATGGCCCAGCTAACAGAGGAACACATGGCCCAGCTAACAGAGGAACACATGGCCCAGCTAACAGAGGAACACATGGCCCAGCTAACAGAGGAACACATGGCCCAGCTAACAGAGGAACACATGGCCCAGCTAACAGAGGAACACATGGCCCAGCTAACAGAGGAACACAAGGCCCAGCTAACAGAGGAACACATGGCCCAGCTAACAGGGGAACACATGGCCCAGCTAACAGAGGAACACATGGCCCAGCTAACAGAGGAACACATGGCCCAGCTAACAGAGGAACACATGGCCCAGCTAACAGAGGAACACATGGCCCAGCTAACAGAGGAACACATGGCCCAGCTAACAGAGAAACACATGGCACAGCTAACAGCACTGAAGGAGGAGGGAGAGGAACACATGGCCCAGCTAACAGCACTGAAGGAGGAGGGAGAGGAACACATGGCCCAGCTAACAGCACTGAAGGAGGAGGGAGAGGAACACATGGCACAGCTAACAGCAGTGAAGGAGGAGGGAGAGGAACACATGGCCCAGCTAACAGCACTGAAGGAAGACGTGAGAAAGCTGAGGTGTGACAGAGAGCAGGACACTCCCCCAGAGAAGCCAGCAGAACAGCCCACCTCAGACCCGGACCACAACCTCAACACCACAATGGGACAGACAACACAGGACCCACCAACCCAACAGACCCCACCCCTCCCAACAGACCCCACCCCTCCCAACAGACCCCACCCCTCCCAACAGACCCCACCCCTCCTAACAGCTCCCCTGTCAGCTCCCCTGATAGCCCTCTTGACAACCCCCACCCCCTCCCAACAGACCCCACCCCTCCCAACAGACCCCACCCCCTCCCAACAGACCCCACCCCCTCCTAACAGACCCCACCCCTCCCAACAGACCCCACCCCTCCTAACAGCCCCCCTGTCAGTTCCCCTGATAGCCCTCTTGACAACCCCCACCCCCTCCCAACAGACCCCACCCCCTCCCAACAGACCCCACCCCCTCCCAACAGACCCCACCCCTCCTAACAGCCCCCCTGTCATCTCCCCTGATAGCCCTTGACAACCCCCACACCTCCACTGAGGACACACAAAAGCCAGAGATTGCCATTTGAGTCAACGAGGAGCACAAATACATTCAAGAGGATAAACTTTTTACCAAACACAAATAGGCTAAACTCTGGTCCCCAAACACTAGGCATGCCCTGGAGTTGATGTCAGAGGACAGACTAGGGTCCCCCAGCCACATCATAATTCACACTGGCACAAATGACCTGAGGGCCCAGCAAAGCTCTCCCTCGCCTCCGTTTGGCAAATCTGACCATAACTCTATCCTCCTGATTCCTGCTTACAAGCAAAAACTAAAGCAGGAAGCACCAGTGACTCGATCAATAAAGAAGTGGTCAGATGATGCAGATGCTAAGCTACAGGACTGTTTTGGTAGCACAGACTGGAATATGTTCCGGGATTCTTCCGATGGCATTGAGGAGTACACCACATCAGACACTGGCTTCATCAATAAGTGCATCGATGATGTCGTCCCCACAGTGACCGTACCTACATACCCCAACCAGAAGCCATGGATTACAGTCAACATCCACACTGAGCTAAAGGGTAGAGCTGCCGCTTTCAAGGAGCGGGACTCTAACCCGGACGCATGTAAGAAATCCTGCTATGCCCTCCGACGAACCATCAAACAGGCAAAGCATCAATACAGGACTAAGACTGAATCATACTACACCGGCTCCGACGCTCGACGGATGTGGCAGGGCTTGCAAACTATTTCAAACAACAAAGGGAAGCATAGCCGCGAGCTGCCCAGTGACATGAGCCTACCAGACGAGCTAAATTACTTCTATGCTCGCTTAGAGGCAAGCAACACTGAAGCATGCATGAGAGCATCAGCTGTTCCGGATGACTGTGTGATCACGCTCTCCGTAGCCGATGTGAGTAAGACCTTTAAACAGGTCAACATTCACAAGGCCGCAGGGCCAGACGGATTACCAGGACGTGTACTCCGAGCATGCGCTAACCAGCTGGCAAGTGTCTTCACTGACATTTTCAACCTGTCCCTGACTGAGTCTGTAATACCAACATGTTTCAAGCAGACCACCATAGTCCCTGTGCCCAAGAACACTAAGGTAACCTGCCTAAATGACTACCGACCTGTAGCGCTCACGTCTGTGGCCTTGAAGTGCTTTGAAAGACTGGTCATGGCTGGTTATCCCAGAAACCCCAGACCCACTCCAATTTGCATACCACCTCAACAGATCCACAGATGACGCAATCTCTATTGCACTCCACGCTGCCCTTTCCCACCTTGATAAAAGGAACACCTACAGTTGTAGTCGGAAGTTTACATACACCTTAGCCAAAGACAGTTCAACTCAGTTTTTCCCAATTCCTGACATTTAATCCTAGTAATTCCTGTTAGGATCACCAATTTATTTTAAGAATGTGAAATGTCAGAATAATAATATAGAAATATTTATTTCAGCGTTTATTTATTTCAGCACATTCCCAGTGGGTCAGAAGTTGACATACACTCAATTAGTATATGGTAGCATTGCCTTTAAATTGTTTAATTTGAGTCAAAAGTTTTGGGTAGCCTTCCACAAGCTTCCCACAATAAGTTGGGTGAATTTTGTCCCATTCCTCCTGGCAGAGCTGGTGTTACTGAGTCAGGTTTGTAGGCCTCCTTGCGCGCACATGATTTTTCAGTTCTGCCCACATAGGATGAGGTCAGGGCTTTGTGATGGCCACTCCAATACCTTGACTTTGTTGTCCTTAAGCCATTTTGCCACAACTTTGGAAGTATGCTTGGGGTCATTGTCCATTTGGAAGACCCATTTGCGACCAAGCTTTAACTTCCTGACTGATGTCTTGAGATGTTGCTTCAATATATCCACATAATTTTCCTTCCTCATGATGCCATCTATTTTGTGAAGTGCACCAGTCCCTCCTGCAGCAAAGCATCCCCACAGCATGATGCTGCCACCCACGTGCTTCACAGTTGGGATGGTGTTCTTCGGCTTGCAAGCGTTCCCCTTTTTCCTCCAATCATAATGATGGTCATTATGGCCAAACAGTTCTATTTTTGTTTCATCAGACCAGAGGACATTTCTCCAAAAAGTACGATCTTTGTCCCCATGTGCATTTGCAAACCGTAGTCTGGCTTTTTTATGGCGGTTTTGGAGCAGTGGCTTCTTCCTTGCTGAGCGGCCTTTCAGGTTATGTCGAAATAGGACTTGTTTTACTGTGGATATAGATACTTTTGTACCTGTTTCCTCCAGCATCTTCACAAGGTCCTTTGCTGTTGTTCTGGGATTGATTTGCACTTTTCGCACCAAAGTACGTTAATCTCTAAGAGACAGAACGCGTCTCCTTCCTGAGCCGTATGACGGCTGCGTGGTCCCATGGTGTTTATACTTGCGTGCTATTGTTTGTACAGATGAACGTGGTACCTTCAGGCTTTTGGAAATTGCTCCCAAGGATGAACCAGACTTGTGGAGGTCTACCATTTTTTTTCTGAGGTCTTGACTGATTTCTTTTGATTTTCCCATGATTTCAAGCAAAGAGGCACTGAGTTTGAAGGTAGGCCTTGAAATACATCCACAGGTACACCTCCAATTGACTCAAATGATGTCAATTAGCCTATCAGAACATTCTAAAGCCATGACATCGTTTTCTGGAATTTTCCAAGCTGTTTAAAGGCACAGTCAACTTAGTGTATGTAAACTTCTGACCCACTGGAATTGTGATAAAGTGAATTATAAGTGAAATAATCTGTCTGTAAACAATTGTTGGAAAAATTACTTGTGTCATGCACAAAGTAGATGTCCTAACCAAGTTGCCAAAACAATACTTTGTTAAAAAGAAATTTGTGGAGTGGTTGAATAACAAGTTTGAATGACTCCAACCTAAGTGTATGTAAACTTCCGACTTCAACTGTACGTGAGAATGTTATTCATTGACTACAGCTCAGCGTTCAACACCATAGTGCCCTCAAAGCTCATCACTAAGCTAAGGACCCTGGGACTAAACACCTCCCTCTGCAACTGGATCCAGGACTTCCTGACGGGCAGCCCCCAGGTGGTAAGGGTAGGTAACAACACATCTGCCACACTGATCCTCAACACGGGGGCCCCTCAGCGGTGCATGCTCAGTCCCCTCCTGTACTCCATGTTCACCCATGACTGCATGGCCAGGCATGACTCCAACACCATCATTAAGTTTGCTGACGACACAACAGTGGTAGGCCTGATCACAGACAACGATGAGACATCCTATAGGAAGGAGGTCAGAGACCTGGCCGTGTGGTGCCAGGATAACAACTTCTTCCTCAACGTGATCAAGACAAAGGAGGTTATCGTGGACTACAGGAAAAGGAAGAGGACCGAGGGGGCTAGGGTGGAACAGGTTGAGAGCTTCAAGTTGCTTGGTGTCCACATCACCAACAAACTATCATGGTACAAACACAACAAGACAGTCGTGAAGAGGGCACGACAAAGCCTATTCCCCCTCAGGAGACTGAAAAGATTTGGCATGGGTCCTCAGATCCTCAAAAAGTTATACAGCTACACCATCGAGAGCATCCTAACTGGTTGCATCACTGCCTGGTATAGCAACTGCTCGGCCTCCGACCTCATGGCACTACAGAGGGTAGTGTGTACGGCTCAGTACATCACTGGGGCCAAGCTTCCTGCCATCCAGGACCTCTTTACCAGGCGGTGTCAAAGTCTCCAGCCACCCTAGTCATAGACTGTTCTCTCTGCTACCGCACGGCAAGCGGTACCGGGGCGCCAAGTCTAGGTCCAAAAGGCTTCTCAACAGCTTCTACCCCCAAGCCATAAGACTCCTGAACAGCTAATCAAAATGGCTACCCTTGCATTGCCACCATACAGCGGGTGAATGCATTTCGCGAGTGAGCCTCAAAACCTAATGTCTACCTGGCCAACCACTCCACCCTGGACTTGAACAGCCTTTACAACCAGGTCTACCTCTACAAGGCAGCAATCCCAACTTTTGCCAGGACCCTGATGGACGTCACCCTCAACCGTAGCCCAAGAATCTCACACAGGAGCAACAGAGCAACGGACACCCCGCCTAGACCAGTGAGACACCCTCCCAGACCTGCAAGACCCCCTCCTGCAGTACCTGCACTGAGAGAACCAACGCCGGGAGGACATACACCCAGACCACAGCATCACCAGCCACACCCCATCAAGATGAGACCACCCCAAATAAACCCTGGCCACATCCTATATAGGCCCCCCCATATCAGACCTATGACCCTTCTGCCCACCCCATGCCCCCCGCCCCTGCAGCATGACAGCAGGACATATGCCTATGGGACATATGGGAGAGAGAGAGAGAGAGAGCAGAGAGAGAGAGAGAGAGAGAGAGAGAGAGAGAGAGAGAGAGAGAGGATAGAGGGAGGAGAGAGAGAGAGAGAGAGAGAGAGAGAGAGAGAGAGAGAGAGAGAGAGAGAGAGAGAGAGAGAGAGAGCAGAGTGAGAGCAGAGGAGAGAGAGAGAGAGAGAGAGAGAGAGAGAGAGCAGAGAGAGAGAGAGAGAGAGAGAGAGAGAGAGAGAGAGAGAGAGAGAGAGAGAGAGAGTCACACATACGCTCAGGCCGTGAGCAGAGCAACAGGCCCAACCCCCACTATTACACCCTCCCAAGCACCATCCTGCGACTTAAGAGGTATGTATCAGATGTTCAACATCCGGGCCTAAACCACACAAAAACAACAAAACAGAGAGGAGAAGAGGATGGTGTTAGCCTGGAACGGGGGAGGGGTCAGGGTTCAAATCCCAGAAATGCTGAATCAGCTCCAACACACACTGGGCCGAAGATCACCAGAGGAGAGGAGGAGAGGAAAGAAAGAGGCAGAGAGCAGAGGATAGAAAAAGAGAGCAGAGAGAGAGAGAGAGAGAGAGAGAGAGAGAGAGAGAGAGAGAACAGAGAGAGAGAGAACAGAGAGGGAGAGAGAGAGAGAGAGAACAGAGAAAGAGAGAGCAGAGAAAGAGAGAGAGAGAGCAGAGGATAGAGAGAGAGAGCAGAGAGAGAGCGAGAGAGAGTCACACATACGCTCAGGCCGTGAGCAGGCAAACAGGCCCAACCCCCACTCTTACACTAGCCCAAGCCAATGACATGTACCAGGTGCTCAGCAGGCTCTGCTCACACTTACTGGCCTGAGGCCAAACCACACGACTAACAACATTAGACACTTTATGGAACACAAAGCCTTCACTATCTCATCCTGGAATATCCAAGGCCTGAGGTCATCTGCCTTTGGCCTAAAGAGCAGGAACCCAGACTTCATCAAAGATATTGGAAATACAGACATTGTCATCCTACAAGAAACATGGTATAGAGGAGATGGACCCACTGGTTGCAGAGAGCTGGTAGTCCCATCCACCAAACTACCAGGTGTCAAACAGGGAAGAGACTCAGAGGGTATGCTAATTTGGTACAGAGCAGACCTAACCCACTCTATTAAATTAGTCCAATCAGGAACATTTTACATCTGGCTAGAAATGATTATCTCAACAGAGAAAAATGTCCTCATGTGTGCTACCTATATTCCCCCAATAGAATCCCCATACTAACGATGACAGCTTCTTCTCCATCCTATAATATAATAATATATAATATGCCTTTTAGCAGACGCTTTTATCCAAAGCGACTTACAGTCATGTAAGCTTCTTCTTCATCCGAGAGGTGGAGATCAACCATTTCCAGGCCCAGGGACATGTACTAGTCTGTGGCGACCTAAATGCCAGAACTGGACAAGAACCTGACACCCTCAGCACACAGGGGGACAAACACCTACCTGGAGGTGACAGCATTCCCTCCCCTATATGCCCCCCTAGGAGATGTATGGGTAAACCACTTCTCCAATCTTTTTGGCCCTATAACAAAGAACAAACAGCAAAAAAATATACATGATCAAATGCAAATCTTAGAATCAACTATTAAAGACTACCAGAACCCACTGGATTCTCCAATTACATTGAAAGAACTACAGGACAAAATACAAACCCTCCAACCCAAAAAGGCCTGTGGTGTTGATGGTATCCTAAATGAAATGATAAAATATACAGACCACAAATTCCAATTGGCTATACTTAAACTTTTTCACATCATCCTCAGCTCTGGCATATTCCCCAATATTTGGAACCAAGGACTGATCACCCCAATCCACAAAAGTGGAGACAAATTTGACCCCCAATAACTACTGTGGGATATGCGTCAACAGCAACCTTGGGAAAATCCTCTGCATTATCATTAACAGCAGACTAGTTCATTTCCTCAGCGAAAACAATGTACTGAGCAAGTGTCAAATTGGCTTTTTACCAAATTACCGTACAACAGACCACGTATTCACCATGCACACCCTAATTGACAAACAAACAAACCAAAACAAAGGCAAACTCTTCTCATGCTTTTTTATTTTTTTTATTTTTTATTATTTTTTATTTTATTTTTTATTATTTTATTTTTTTGGGGGGGATGGATCAGCTTAATATTGCAGATAGATTGTATCTTCTATTAATGTAATTGTCTGCATCACTTCCAATCCCCCATGTTTTTTTTATTTTTTATATATATATTCCCCTTTATTACTTTTCAACCCCACCATCCTTTCCCTACTTGGAGTAAATTAGTGAACAACAACGCCCAGGCCTCTACTTCCGGTCTATACTTACTATCTACACCTTATGGACAGAGTTAATTTTACAATAATTATATATATATATATATATATATTTATTTATTTTTTTGCTCCTGAACTTCTTCTACTCTCAACCTCTCCGATCATTTTCATGATGTCCATCCGGTTTGCTTCTAAATGCCATATCTTTCTAACTGTGCTCTTTCCCAAAAGCTCCCAACATACAACCTATATACTTATTATGGACACAGTATGCTTACATTATTAGCTATCTTTGTTATTATTTGTTGTTATTTGTTATTAGTCCCATCCTTCAACTCTATTCAATACCTCCCATCTATCTCTTAACACCATCCATATAGGATTTCTATTTGCCATATATATTTCAACCGTACTGTGATGTTTTACAAAAGTTCTGAACCTTTCTATTCTCATTGCTTCTACAGATTGTGTATTAAAAATAAACATTTTTGCTAAAAGTATTATTATATTATTGATTGATTGACTATGACTTTTCAGATCACCCAGTAATGCTATCTGCAAGGTTAGTTCCAGGTAAATATTGCAATCCTTTAGCCATTCCTGGACCTGTGTCCAAAAACAAGCTACAAATGGACAGAACCAAAACAAATGATCTAATGATTCTATCTCTTCACAGCAAAATCTGCAGAGCTGGGAAGATTGTATCCCCCATATAAATAACATTCTATTGGTAGCAAGAATGTTATATAATAATTTAAATTGAAAGATTCAAATTTTTGAATCCGGTGTCGTTTTGCGTGTCAGTTCATAAACACTATGCCATGGGATCGGTACGTCAAAGATCTCTTCCCAACTATTTTGCAATCTATATGGGACGGCTGTCAATCCTTTGGTCCTTAAGTGAAACTGATATACTTTTTTATTTATCACAGTTTTCCTTAACCAATTATGTTCTTTAATGCAAGGCCGACAGACAAGTTCCTTACTTTCTCCCCCTTCAACTTTCCTCTTCCACTTTTGCGGTAAGGCTGCAATTATTTGGTTGTAATTTTGGGTAGAGCAGACATTTCCATATGTTTTTGTTAGCTGCATGTGCGACATAACTCCACCAGTCCTACAGATGATATCATTTACGAAGATTATACCTTTTTTAAACATTCTGTCAAAAAATAAAGGTTTTTTGTCAATTAGTATATTTGAATTTAACCACAATATTTGTTGCATTATTTGTTCTGTCGTTTCTGGAGGATTAAATTGAAATTGCAACCAACTTTCTATGGCTTGTTTTAGAAATAGTGACATTTGGGAGATTATTTCCTTTTCAAATAACTGAAAGTGAGAGGTTGTAATCTGAATAAAGGGAAAAAGGCCTTTCTTGAACAGTGGGTGAGACAATCTTACTAATTTACTTGAGAACCAGTTCGGATTTAAGTATAACTTTTGGATGACTGAAGATTTTAGTGATAGGTCTAATGCTTTAATATTTAATAATTTCTGTCCTCCGAATTCATATTCATTATATAAATATGCTCTTTTAATTTTGTCTGGCTTGCCGTTCCAAATAAAATTGAATATTTTTTTCTCATATAATTTAAAAAACTGTTTGCTAGGCGTAGGCAAGACCATAAGCAAATAGGTAAACTGGGATAATACTAAAGAGTTAATCAGGGTGATTTTTCCACAAATTGACAAGTATTTTCCTTTCCATGGTAGTAAGATCTTATCTATTTTTGCTAACTTTCTATTAAAATTTATTGAAGTGAGATCATTTATTTCCTTTGGGATATGTATTCCGAGTATATCCACATCACCATCAGACCATTTTATTGGTAAACTACATGGTAATGTAAAAATTGTATTTTTTAGTGATCCAATACGTAATATAGTACATTTGTCATAATTTGGTTTTAATCCAGAGAGGTTAGAAAATGTATCTAGATCCTCTATGAGGCTGTGGAGGGATTCTAGTTGTGGATCTAAAAGAAAACATGAATCATCTGCGTACAATGACACCTTTGTTTTTAAGCCCTGTATTTCTAATCCTCTGATATTATTATTGGATCTGATTTTAATAGCTAACATCTCGATGGCCACAATAAATAGATATGCCGATAGTGGACAACCTTGTTTCACTCCTCTTGACAGTTTAAAACTTTCTGAGAAATAGCCATTATTTACTATTTTACACCTAGGGTTACTATACATGATTTTGACCCATTTTATAAGAGATTATCCAAAATTGAAATGCTCCAGGCATTTATATATACATTCCAGTCGAACTTTATCAAATGCCTTTTCGAAGTCTGCTATGAATAGCAGTCCTGGTTTCCCATATTTTCCATAGTGTTCTATTGTTTCCAATACTTGCCTTATATTATCTCCAATGTATCTTCCATGTAAAAAACCTGTCTGATTAGAATGAATAATATCCGACAATACCTTTTTAATTCTATGCGCTATACATTTTGTTAGGATTTTTGCATCACAACACTGAAGTGTAAGGGGCCTCCAATTTTGTAAATGGACTGGATCTTTATATTTTCCACTTGTATCCTGTTTCAGTAATAATGAGATCAGACCTTCTTCTTGAGTGTCAGATAATCTACCATTTACATAGGAGTGGTTAAAACATGCTAATAACGGTCCTCTTAGTATATCAAAAAAGGTTTGGTATACCTCGATTGGTATGCCATCCAACCCTGGAGTTTTCCCGGACTTAAAGTCTTTAATTGCATCCAGAAGTTCCTCCTCTGTAATTTCACCTTCACATGAGTCTTTCTGTGTGGCTGTTAATTTGACATTATCAATAGAAAAAAAATCTCTACAATTAGCTTCAGTTAGAGGAGATGGAGGCGACTGAAAAGAAAACATATGCTTAAAATACTTTGTTTCTTCCTTCAAAATATCATTAGGTGAATTATGGGTGACTCCGTCAATTGTAACCAGTTTCATTAAGTTCTTTTTGGTAGCATTCCTATGTTGAAGATTAAAAAAGAATTTTATGCATTTTTCCCCATATTCCATCCAGTTTGCTTTATTTTTATAATATATCACACTTGATCTTTCTTGAATAAGTTTTTCCATTTCTTTTTGTTTTTCCTCTAATTTATTCTGAGCCTCTATGTTACAGTTTTTATTGCCATCTATCTGTTCTGTTAGACTTTCTATTTCCTTTCTTAGTATAAACTCTTTTGACCTAAATTGCTTTTGTTTTCGAGATGAGTACTGAATTGCATGGCCTCTAAAGGCACATTTAAAGGTGTCCCATACAATAAGGGGATTCGCTGTACCTATGTTATGTTGGAAAAAGTCAGTTATAAATTCCTTTGTTCTAATTATAAATAAATTATCATCTAATAGGCTTTGATTAAATTTCCAATATCCTCGCCCACGTGGAAATTCAGTCAGAGTAATGTATATGCCTATTATATGATGGTCCGACCGCATTCTGTCCCCTATCAACACTTTTTTTACTTTTGGTGCCAACGAGAATGAGATAAGAAAGAAGTCAAGACGACTAGCTTGATTCAGTCTCCGCCATGTATATCTCACTAGATCAGCATATTTAAGCCTCCATATATCTACTAGTTCTAATGTATCCATGACATTCACAATTTCCTTAAGAGCATGTGGGTGATTGTTTGTGGTGTGATTTCCTTTTCGGTCCATTGAGCTATTTAAAACAGTATTATAATCCCCCACCATAATAATATTGTCTTGAGTTGCTTGCAGGCTTGATAATTTATTATATATATTGTCAAAGAATTGTGGATCATCATTATTTGGTCCGTAAAGGTTAATGAGCCATATCTGTTTATGGTCCAATACCATATTTAAAATAATCCATCTACATTGCGTATCTATTTGGACAATTTGCACATTCGGATCGAAATTACTATTAATTAATATCATCACCCCTTTTGAATTTCTTTGCCCATGGGAGAAGTATATTTCCCCCCCCCCATTCTTTTTTCCACGCTACTTCATCTCGAATTGTTGAATGAGTTTCCTGTATACAATAGATATTATATTCCTTCTCTTTGAGCCATGTAAATATTGTTCTTCTTTTGTTATTATCAGCTAAGCCATTACAATTATAACTGGCTATACTTATTTCACCATACACCATAATGAGATACAAGTTTCAAGTCTATTTATCATTATATATGTTTGTAAATTTACCAATAAAAAATAGCGTAATGATTGAGTGTCCATATAGCTGTACCGTGATATTTGCATTGCTACGGAGTAACCCTTCAATTGTTCTCCACTAATTCCCCCACTAAAGCCCCTCCCCATCCCAAGTTGAGCCGTCATCCCAGTGATCAGCATCCCACCCACGTCCCTCCGTATCCCTAAGGCCCCGAGAGGCCAGGACCCATCCATCGAAAACAGCACACAGTGCCACCCACAAAACAGAAGCAGGTTAACCGCCAAAAGCATTTCCAATGCTTTCACCTCTATATATATATATCTATATAACTATTTTTTTATTTTTTATTATGCATATCCTATTTTCCATCATTATCAATTAATATGCGTAATAATGTCGGCAGTTCACGCATAGGATTCTAACATATAACCAGGATTGCCATTGTATTACATTTAATTCATTGACAAGCAATTATTATCCTAGCAAATAATTCCTGCGGTCCATCCCATACCCCCCCTCCCAACATCCCCCCCCCCCCCCCCCCCACAACAGATGCCAGACAAGCACACACGCACATACTCACATACTCCAACACACTCAACCCCCCTCCTCCACAATCCACCATAAAATCCGATACTCAACGGCTGTTATATCCCAGAGCCCAACTCGAGAAATAACTTGATCTACGAGTGCACATACAGTTAAAGCTGATTGAGAAAGCATGCAGATTGAGCAGAAATTGATAACAATGTGAGATTTGATTAATCTACTTAATCTATGTCAAGTCCTAGGTGATGGAGATCAGATCCACCCTCTTCACCTGAGACACAAACACTCTGATCCCCTGTTGTAACCATTTTCCCAAGCATCTCCATGCGGTCAGACCTTCTCATGCTTTGTTGATTTCAAAAAAGCTTTTGACTCAATTTGGCATGAGGGTCTGCTATACAAATTGATGGAAGGTGGTGTTGGGGGAAAAACATACAACATTGTAAAATCCATGTACACAAACAACAAGTGTGCGGTTAAAATTGGTAAAACACACATATACTGTATTTCTTTCCACAGGGCCTTGGGGTGAGACAGGGATGCAGTTTAAGCCCCACCATCTTCAACATATATATCAACGAATTGGCCAGGGCATTAGAACAGTCTGCAGCACCCGGCCTCACCCTACTAGAATCTGAAGTCAAATGTCTACTGTTTGCTGATGATCTGGTGCTTCTTTCCCCAACCAATTAGTATCTACAGCACCACATAGACATGTAATCATGTGTTTCCCATGCCAATCCATTTTATTTAATTGAGAGAAGAGAGAGAGAGAGAGAGAGAGAGAGAGAGAGAGAGAGAGAGAGAGAGAGAGAGCAGGCCAAGGAGCACGGCTTAGTTATCAAACATTTACATCATTTAGCAGATGCTCTTATCCAGAGCGACTTACAAATTGGTGTATTCAACTTATGATAGCCAGTGGGACAACCACTTTTTTATTTTTAATTTTTTTGTGGGGGATAGAAGGATGACTTTTATAATATTCCAGGTATTCCTTAAAGAGGTAGGGTTTCAAGTGTCTCCGGAAGGTGGTCAGTGACTCTGCTGTCCTGGCGTCGTGAGGGAGCTTGTTCAACCATTGGGGTGCCAGAGCAGCGAACAGTTTTGACTGGGCTGAGCGGGAACTGTGCTTCTGTAGAGGTAGGGGGGCTAGCAGGCCAGATGTGGATGAACATAGTGCCCTCGTTTGGGTGTAGGTTCTGATCAGAGCCTGAAGGTAAGGAGGTGCCGTTCCCCTCACAGCTTCGTAGGCAAGCACCATGGTCTTGTAGTAGATGTGAGCCTCAACTGGAAGCCAGTGGAGTGTGCGGAGGAGCGGGGTGACATGACAGAACCTGGGAAGGTTGAACACCAGACGGGCTGCAGCGTTCTGGATAAGTTGTAGGGGTTTAATGGCACAGGCAGGGAGCCCAGCCAACAGCGAGTTGCAGTAATCCAGACGGGAGATGACAAGTGCCTGGATTAGGACCTGTGCCGCTTTCTGTGTAAGGTACGGTCGTACTCTGCGAATGTTGTAGAGCATGAACCTGCAGGATCGGGTCACCGCTTTGATGTTAGCGGAGAACGACAGGGTGTTGTCCAGGGTCACGCCAACGTTCTTTGCACTCTGGGAGGAGGACACAATGGAGTTGTCAACCGTGATGGCGAGATCATGGAGCGGGCAGTCCTTCCCCGGGAGGAAGAGCAGCTCCGTCTTGCCGAGGTTCAGGTTGAGGTGGTGATCCGACATCCACACTGATATGTCTGCCAGACATGCAGAGATGCGATTTGCCACCTGGTTATCAGAAGGGGGAAAGGAGAAAATTAATTGTGTGCCGTCTGCGTAGCAATGATAGGAGAGACCATGTGAGGATATGACGGAGCCAAGTGACTTGGTGTATAGAGAGAATAGGAGAGTGCCTAGAACTGAGCCCTGGGGGACACCAGTGGTGAGAGCACATGGTGCGGAGACAGATTCTCACCATGCCACCTGGTAGGAGCGACCTGTCAGGTAGGACGCAATCCAAGAGTGAGCAGCGCCAGAGATGCCCAACTCGGAGTGGGTGGAGAGGAGGATCTGATGATTCACAGTATCAAAGGCAGCGAATAGGTCTAGAAGGATAAGAGCAGAGGAGAGAGATTTAGCTTTAGCAGTGCGGAGAGCCTCCGTGACACAGAGAAGAGCAGTCTCAGTTGAATGACCAATCTTGAAACCTGACTGGTTTGGATCAAGGTCATTCTGAGAAAGATAGCAGGAGAGTTGGCTAGAGACGGCACGCTCAAGAGTTTTGGAGAGAAAAGAAAGGAGGGATACTGGTCTGTAGTTGTTGACATCGGAGGGATCGAGTGTAGGTTTTTTGAGGAGGGGTACAACTCTCGCTGTCTTGAAGATGTAAGGGACATGGCCAGCGGTCAAGGATGAGTTGATGAGTGAGGTGAGGTAAGGGAGAAGGTCTCCGGAAATGGTCTGGAGAAGAGAGGAGGGGATAGGTTCAAGCGGGCAGGTTGTTGGGCGGCCGGCCGTCACAAGTCGCAAGATTTCATCTGGAGTGAGAGGGGAGAAAGAAGTCAAAGCATAGGGTAGGGCAGTGTGAGCAGGACCAGCGGTGTCATTTGACTTAATAAATGAGGATTGGATGTCGTCAACCTTCTTTTCAAAATGGTTGACGAAGTCATCCACAGAGAGGGAGGAG